>NC_057811.1:29178168-29478168 GCF_018294505.1 Triticum aestivum | reverse complement strand
TGCTAATTAGGATGATGAGCAGAGTGAAAGTGTTGAGGATGATGATGTTCAGAGTGGAAGTGATGAGGATGGTGACGAGCAGAGTGAAAGTGATGAGGATGGTGATGAGCAGAGTAGAAGCGATGACAATTGTGATGAGCAGAGTAGAAGTGATGATGATGATTTGCAGAGTAGAAGCAATAATCAAGTTCGAAAGCCTCTCTCGAAGCCCAAGAGAAAGAGAGATGCTTGTAATGCCCAGGTCGCCAACAGCAATAATCAAAGTAAAATTTGTCAGTAAGTACTCAACTTTTTCTGCAAAGTTTACTTTTTATAATGTGGTTTGCAGAGTGTGTACTCCCTCCAATACCTTTGAAAGACCCAACTCCATTTTTACTTAAATTCAGACTGTTGACCCACCCCAATGAATTCTATCGTACGTAGAACTTTCTCTCTCCTTCCTCGGAGAGGTGAAACAATCAGGTAGTAATTTAAGTCAGATGAGCTAACAAAATTAATTAAACTCCGCCTATGTTGTATCAACATAGCTTTACCATGCCCGGGTAAAGGGGGAGGGTTGTGATAGGCTTGGCGAGCCAATGTAAAAACTCAGCCACTCTTATGGAGATGAGACTCAAAAGATTGTTCGTTGGGGCGTAACCCTCTCAGCGACGCGCCACATCGGAACCTGGGTGTGGTGTCAAATGGGCAAGGGCCGGGCCCTCACCCGCCTGGTGGCGCGCTGTATCTTGATCTGGATACGGTGACAAGCTGCTGTACTGGAGAGGAGGAGGAGGAGCTGCTGGACAGGAGGAGGAGGAGGAGCTGCTGGACAGGAGGAAGAGGAGGAGGAGCTGCTGGAGAGGAGGAGTCGTTGGAGAGGAGGGGGAGGAGCTGCCGGAGAGGATCTGCTGCAGAGGAGGAACCAGATCTGCTGGAGAGGAGCCACTGGAGAGAAGGAGGGGGAGGAGTGTGTGGATTGGGGGCTGTTTCTCTCTCTCCCTCTTTCTCCCCTCTTACCCGTTGGCGCCAACATCATTCCAGTTTCCCGCCAAAACTCTGTTTCCCACCTAAAACAGCTCCCCTGCCTGCCTGGCAAGCTAAGGCGTCCAAAATGGACTAAGGCGACCACCTGGACGCCTAGGCAGGCGCTTCGGACGCCTTATAGCTTAAGGCGGACGCCTTAGACAGCCACCTAAGGCGAGGTGAACGCCTCGACCTCGCAGGGCGCCCTGACGCCTAAGCGTCGCCTAGGCGACGCCTTGAAAACAGAGGTGCAGACAACATAGAGAAGTACAGAATGGCGAAGAAGGCGGCAAAGCGAGCTGTTAGTGAAGCAAGGGGTCGGGCATATGAGGACCTCTACCAACGGTTAGGCACGAAGGAAGGCGAAAGGGACATATATAAGATGGCCAAGATCCGAGAGAGGAAGACGAGGGATATTGGCCAAGTCAAATGCATCAAGGACGGAGCAGACCAACTCCCGGTGAAGGACGAGGAGATTAAACATAGATGGCGGGAGTACTTCGAGCTGTTCAATGGGGAGAATGACAGTTCTGTCATTGAACTGGACGACCCCTTTGATGAAACCAACATGCGTTTTGTGCGGCGAATCCAGGAGTCTAAGGTCAAGGAGGCTTTAAAAAGGATGAAAGGAGGCAAGGCGATGGGCCCTGATTGTATCCCGTTTGAGGTGTGGAAAGGCCTCGGGGTCATAGCGATAGCATGGCTAACCAAGCTTTTCAACCTCATTTTTCGGGCAAACAAGATGCCAGAAGAATGAAGACGGAGTATATTAGTACCAATCATCAAGAACAAGGGGGATATGTAGAGTTGTACTAATTACCATGGAATTAAGCTGATGAGCCATACAATGAAGCTATGGGAGAGAGTCATTGAGCATCGCTTAAGAAGAATGACAAGCGTGACCAAAAATCAGTTTGGTTTCATGCCTGGGAGGTCGACTATGGAAGCCATTTTTTTGGTAGGACAACTTATGGAGAGATACAGGGAGCAAAAGAAGAACTTGCATATGGTGTTCATTGACTTGGAGAAGGCCTATGATAAGATACCGCGGAATGTCATGTGGTGGGCCTTGGAGAAACACAAAGTCCCAACAAAGTACATTACCCTCATCAAGGACATGTATGATAATGTTGTGACAAGTGTTCGAACAAGTGATGTCGACACTGATGACTTCCCGATTAAGATAGTACTGCATCAAGGGTCAACTTTGAGCCCTTATCTTTTTGCCTTGGTGATGGATGAGGTCACAAGGGATATACAAGGAGATATCCCATGGTGTATGCTCTTTGCGGACGATGTGGTGCTAGTTGACGATAGTCGGACGGGGGTAAATAGGAAATTAGAGTTATGGAGACAAACCTTGGAATCGAAAGGGTTTAGGCTTAGTAGAACTAAAACTGAGTACATGATGTGCGGTTTCAGTACTACTAGGTGTGAGGAGGAGGAGGTTAGCCTTGATGGGCAGGTGGTGCCTCAGAAGGACACCTTTCGATATTTGGGGTCAATGCTGCAGGAGGATGGGGGTATTGATGAAGATGTGAACCATCGAATCAAAGCTGGATGGATGAAGTGGCGCCAAGCTTCTGGCATTCTCTGTGACAAGAAAGAGCCACAAAAGCTAAAAGGCAAGTTCTACAGGACGGCGGTTCGACCTGCACTGTTGTATGGCACTGAGTGTTGGCCGACTAAAAGGCGACATGTTCAATAGTTAGGTGTGGCGAAGATGCGTATGTTGAGATGGATGTGTGGCCACACGAGGAAGGATCGAGTCCGGAATGATGATAGAGTTGGGGTAGCACCAATTGAAGAGAAGCTTGTCCAACATCGTCTAAGATGGTTTGGGCATATTCAGCGCATGCCTCCAGAAGCTCCAGTGCATAGCGGACGGCTAAAGCATGCGGAGAATGTCAAGAGAGGGCGTGGTAGACCGAATTTGACATGGGAGGAGTCCGTTAAGAGAGACCTGAAGGATTGGAGTATCACCAAAGAACTAGCTATGGACAGGGGTGCGTGGAAGCTTGCTACCCATGTGCCAGAGCCATGAGTTGGTCGCGAGATCTTATGGGTTTCACCTCTAGCCTACCCCAACTTGTTTGGGACTAAAGGCTTTGTTGTTGTTGTTGTTGAGCTAACGAAATTAATTACATCGGTTCACATTTTTTAGGAGGTGTGTGTGTGGGGGGTGCCGGGGGGGGGGGGGGGGTGGTGGTTTAGAGAATGAATTCTGTTGCTCACTTTTGAATCCAGATTAGTTGTATCAGAGCTAAAACCCAATTGGAAAAAGTACTTACAAACAGAGATGGTCGAGAGACCACATTATTGTCAATAGATAGTCTGATGTTTGTGGCAGAAAGTAATGAATACATGTTTCACGATATCTTGTCAATCGAGGAGATAACTGTGTACCCTGTTACAGAAAGTAAGCAAACAAGCAACAGCAAGTGTTTTCTGCATATCGTTAATACAAAAAACAGAACACGCTTTAAAGCAACTGTTCTTTCTGGGTTCTTCTTTCTGATTTTCTCATGCAAGGAGCAGTTGACGTGTCGCATTTTGAGTTTTTGACAAATAAATTCTGTTGTCTGTTGTAAATCTCATCAAATGTCCTTGTTTTCTGATGTTTGATCGCCTTGTTTGTGAAGATCGATCCCAAGAAGGCACTACCTGACTAGGATGGCTCCAAAGCCGCTGCGCTCACGGAAGCTGCGTATTGTCAATGGCCAGCGTTGTCTGGAGGGTACCGGCCACTGGGGCAAGTACGTCAGGCTTGTGAACGACAGCTTGGCAGACCAACCTGACAAGCACAAGGAGTTTGTCACCTTCTTGCGCTTTTTCAGGATCTGTAGGTCGGTGATGCATGTGCAGTAGCATCTACAGCACCAATTCTTTCTGTTTTGAGTTATGATGGATTAAAGGTGATCCTTTTAGTTTTGCAGAATTCGTTATTCGGCCAGTGCCACGGAAAAGGCATTAGAAGGACACCACGAGCTGATCCGCCAGTTTAACCGGTTCTTGCCTAACAATTGTCAGATCAAGGTCAGGGAGGAGGGGGGCAGCACCCCAATGAGCAGCCGGTCTCTGATCCTCTTTAACCATTCATAACTTCCGCTTGTGAGGATCAGCTCGCTTGTTTCTGTTTTGAATTAGTTTGTATTGCATGTTTTGCAGTGAAAATATCAGTGCCGTGGCCGGGCTCGTGAAGCTGAAGGAGGGCGGCAGCCCAAGGGTTTAGTCATCTTAGCTGACTGATAATTCAGGCTTGTTAATTAGGAGGAACAAGTCATCTGACGATCGCTGGTTGCCGCTTCTTGTAGATGGATGTTTATGCTATGCCATGCCTGTTCCTGCTCTGTCTAGACTTAGATGCTAGCTGCTGGATGAACTACCAGAACATCCGATGCAGGCGGAGCCATGCACGAAGAGTATATTCTTTTTTTGTTAGTTAGCATGGTTCCTCCACTGATTTTGCGCAAGGTGTTCATTGTTCTCGAGTTTACTAAATGTAATTATTGGGGCAGACAAATGCAGGAAAACGACGGAATTGTTTGATCCTACATATTTTTGTGAAAATGTGATCATGCATTGCTATAAGGTAACACAGGTTCTCACCACATTGTGAAGATCCAGTTGTACTTTATCTTCCGAGTAACTTGTTGTCCCGCTAACAGAAGTCCATTTTTCAACCCTATGTTTAAGTTTCAGCCCTCAACTGCGAAACCAGTTATTGCGCATCCTCCAACTTTCCATCTCGTTCAAGACTCAACCCTGAGCTTGGCCTAAGCCAGTTTTCGCAAACAAGGTTGGTATTGACTGAGTCGACCTCAGTTAGGGCATCCACGTCAGGTCACTGTCTCAAACCGTCAATGCGGGCTTTCCTTCCTCCCTATCTTCCTCAACCCCCCCCCCCCCCCCTTTCTAGACTATCCTTCCTCAACCAGCTGTTGTCGCCGACACCACCCCTGACGATGATGACAACGACTATATCTATCATCGCTCGTCGGCGAACGGCAGCGCTACACCGACATCGTGCGCAACCGTCTCCTCCCCCGCTAGTCCCTCATCTCCCCTCCTTTCCTCGCCCACACTACTAGGGAAAACCTTATACACAGAATCTTATTAGTAGCATGGTTTAAAAACAAACGCTACTGCTAATTAGCAGTAGCGAGCTCCAGTAAACCGCGCTACTAACACCCACATAGCAGTAGCGCTCTAGGTGAAACAAGCGCTACTACTATAATTGCCACGGCGTTGCCTCCAGGCTAGATGTAGTAGTAGCGCCCTTCTCCTGGACGCGCTACTGCTAAAGTACTCTGTAGCAGCGTTTTTCTTCAAAACTCGCTGCTGCTAAGTATCACTGCAACTAATTAAGTTTAGTCCCATACTGCTAAGCGAACAAGGTGTTTACCACCTTAAATACGTTACTCCTCAAACTATCTCGAGCACTTGGTCTTCATTGAACTATATGTGTAGGATTTGTGGCTGCAATATGAATCCTCGCCTGTACCTATACAGGTACAGTGAGGATTCATGTTGACTATTTAGATTCTACACAAAAAGATCAATGATAAACAATGTGTATTTTTGATGTTTTTACATGCTTTGACTTATAGCGCTTTTCGAGGACAAAGCGGTACTGATAAAAAGAAATAACTGCTTCCTTTAGCAGTAGCGTTTGTTTCTAAAACATGCTATAGCTAAGTTAGCTATAGCGCGTTTCCTTCAGCGCGCTACTGCTAGTTCGACTTAACCACCCGCGGGCTCAAAAATTTGCTAAGTCCTCCTTCCCCCATGTTCCCCTACCCCTCTGTCGCCGCCGCCCGAGCCCGAGCCTGCCCTCACCGCTGCCGCCCGAGGCCGCCCTCAACCTCACCGCCGCCGCTCTCGACCTCACCGCCGCCACCCTCGACCTCACCGACGTCGCCCGAGCCCGCCCAGGACCGTCGCCTCCCGATCCCGAGCCCGCCCTCGCCGCCCCTACCTCCGTCGCCGAGCACCTCCACGCCACCGTCTCTCCCCTCTCCGTGTAAGCCCCCCACACCCTCTCTCTCTGCTTAGCTAGTAGATGTTTTTTAGTAGTAGTAGATGTTAATTTAGGGTTTATAGATAATGATTTTTAGTAGTAGTAGATGTTAATTAGTAGTAGTGACGGTACTAGTTAACTAGGGCAGTATGGTTAATAGTAGATGTTTTTTACTATTGTATAATGTAGTTTTTTTTACTGTTTTTAGTAAGTGTTTAAAATAATTAGTAAGTAAATTAATAAACTAGTTGAACTAGTTTAGTTTTAGTTGAACTAGTTTAGTAAGTAAATTAATAAACTAGTTGAACTAGTTGAATTAATAGAACTAATGTTTTTTATTAAGAAATTTAATATAACTAGTTGAACTACTTTATTTTTAGAAAAAACTATTTTTTTCTATTAATAGTAAGTTTATATTTAGTAAGAACTAGTTGAATTAATAGAAGTAGTTGAACATGTCATATTTGTTGTTATTTTTTTTAGTTTAAGCAATTATTCGGGATGTATTAGTGATAACTTATAGGGTTTTTGTTTTTGCAGAAATCAACGAGCCCTTCCATCATCTCCGCCGTCGTCCCCGTCACCGACCCCTCCGACCTCGAGGTGAGACCAGCCAAATCTCCATGTCAATATGAGTCCTATAAGATATGATGTAGATAAAAACATATAGGATATGTGGTTGCCCAAGTGGCCGGTCATGTTCAGGTTACACCTCCGAGTGGCCTATGTTTTGCCGGAGTGTTGATTAATTTCCGTTCCGGCAAATTTCAGGCGCTCAATATGTCCTTTTTTAGCAAAGGTCATGCTGGATTTTTCTGTGAATTCTGGCATGACTTGTGCTAGAATATGTAGGAAATATCGAGTGGCCTGGATTTTCTCGAAAAATAATTAAACGACATTTTGACAGACCGATAGTCAAGCCGTGATGAATAGTAATGATCTAATTTAGGTTTTTAGTACATATATTTAATTGTACAAGTTTAATATTTGAATTATGAACGTAGGAAATGTCGTACTCGGACGACGAAAGTCTCCCGGGGGAGTGCAGCTGGTGCCACGACAATCGAGGTCTGTGCGACAGGCCTCACCTGGACAAAGATCGGCGCTTCAGCATTAAGCTCGAGGAGACCTTCGATGTTGAAACTGTATGCAACGACGCTAAGTGTTTTTTACGTAATTAAGCATGACTTCAACTATTTCAACGTCTAATTTTCATCTTTTACAATTCGACTAGCTTATCCCATGCCATGCAAGACGCTATGTCTTGGAGAGGATGGGTTTTGAAGACCATGAAAATTTTGAAACAAAGAAAATACACCTAAGGACCCATCATGATATGGATTTTGATATAAATCTGTACAATTCTCAGAGCGTAACCCATTTTGGTTACCAAAATTGGGAAGCATTTTGCAAAATGTATGATTTTTATGAGGATATGATTGTCACCATGGATCTTGGTGATCCTGACATCGAGCAAGACAATATGGACATTTGAGTCCTTGTTGATACGCTTCCGATTCTACCGCTATGTGAGTTTCTCAAACATAATTATTAACTAATTTATATTGTTTATTTCAAAATAGTTGACAGCTTATTTTCATTCTTCAAAGAAGGTGCGGAAGATGGTAGACAAAACCCACTACACCGATGGCTCCGAATTAACTTATAAGGAGAAAAATCATCCGATCGCATTTTGTACTGATCTTGAGAATTACAATACCTATTATCGAACTCCTCCAAATTATGGTGAATACATGCCACTAGTGCATGTGTTGAAACATGGTAACTTCTATGGAGATACCCTGGTAAGAATTTTTACTATTACGACATCCGTGCATCTTTTGCATACGTCTAAAACTAGTATATCATTGCTAACTACGAAGTTATTACTATGTTTTTCAACAGAAAATCCCGATGGATTGTGTGCCTCATTTGATGTATCAGAATGGTCGCCTTGATGTTCTGAACATACAGCCAATCATCCTACGGATCTCATCTGTGCATATCGGATTTCTAAAACCGGCGAACACATGCTAATCAAAGAATGGAAAAAATGTTTGGACAGTCGTAAGGAGGTTCTTGGAAGCAATATTAAGCGAAAGGCAAGAATTGGAGACAGGATAATCTCCATTCTCCATAATGGAGAGTCAGGGCCTATCTTGTTTTTTGCTATTTTACCTTAGAGAATATAGTAGGTCCTAAGAGAATGTAGTAGGTGTTGGAAATATGCCCTAGAGGCAATAATAAATTGGTTATTATTATATTTCCTTGTTCGTGATAATCGTTTATTATCCATGCTAGAATTGTATTGATAGGAAACTCAGATACATGTGTGGATACATAGACAACACCATGTCCCTAGTAAGCCTCTAGTTGACTAGCTCGTTGATCAATAGATGGTTACGGTTTCCTGACCATGGACATTGGATGTCATTGATAACGGGATCACATCATTAGGAGAATGATGTGATGGACAAGACCCAATCCTAAGCCTAGCACAAGATCGTGTAGTTCGTTTGCTAAGAGCTTTTCTAATGTCAAGTATCATTTCCTTAGACCATGAGATTGTGCAACTCCCGGATACCGTAGGAATGCTTTGGGTGTACCAAACGTCACAACGTAACTGGGTGGCTATAAAGGTGCACTACAGGTATCTCCGAAAGTGTCTGTTGGGTTGGCACGAATCGAGACTGGGATTTGTCACTCCGTGTAAACGGAGAGGCATCTCTGGGCCCACTTGGTAGGACATCATCATAATGTGCACAATGTGACCAAGGAGTTGATCACGGGATGATGTGTTACGGAACGAGTAAAGAGACCTGCCGGTAACGAGATTGAACAAGGTATCGGGATACCGACGATCGAATCTCGGGCAAGTAACATACCGATAGACAAAGGGAATTGTGTACGGGATTGATTGAATCCTCGACATTGTGGTTCATCCGATGAGATCATCGAGGAGCATGTGGGAGCCAACATGGGTATCCAGATCCCGCTGTTGGTTATTGACCGGAGAGTCGTCTCGGTCATGTCTGCATGTCTCCCGAACCCGTAGGGTCTACACACTTAAGGTTCGGTGACGCTAGGGTTATAGAGATATTAGTATGCGGTAACCCAAAAGTTGTTTGGAGTCCCGGATGAGATCCCGGACGTCACGAGGAGTTCCGGAATGGTCCGGAGGTAAAGATTTATATATGGGAAGTCTTATTTTGGTCGCCGGAAAAGTTTCGCACTTTATCGGTATTGTACCGGGAGTGCCGAAAGGGGTCCGGGGGTCCACCAGCCCCGGGGGGCCACATGGGTTGTAGGGGTGTGTGCCTTAGCCTATATGGGCCAAGGGCACCAGCCCCAAGAGGCCCATGCGCCAAGAGATAAGGGAAAGGGAGAGTCCTAAAGGGGGAAGGCACCTCCGAGGTGCCTTGGGGAGGATGGACTCCTCCCTGGCCGCACCCTTCCTTGGAGGAAGGGCCAAGGCTGCGCCCCCCTCTCCCTTGGCCCTATATATAGTGGGTGGGGGGAGGGCAGCAAGATCTAAGCCCTGGCGCCTCCCTCTCCCTCCCGTGACACCTCTTCCTCCCCGCTTGCGCTTGATGAAGCCCTGCCGGGATCCCGCTACTTCCACCACCACGCCGTCGTGCTGCTGGATCTCCATCAACCTCTCCTCCCCCTTGCTGGATCAAGAAGGAGGAGACGTCGTTGCTCCGTACGTGTGTTGAACGCGGAGGTGCCGTCCGTTCGGCGCTAGGATCATCGGTGATTTGGATCACGACGAGTACGACTCCATCAACCCCGTTCTCTTGAACGATTCCGCTCGCGATCTACAAGGGTATGTAGATGCACTCCTTCCCTCTCGTTGCTAGTAAACTCCATAGATTGATCTTGGTGATGCGTAGAAAATTTTGAATTTCTGCTACGTTACCCAACAGTGGCATCATGAGCTAGGTCTATGCGTAGTTTCTATGCACGAGTAGAACACAAAGTAGTTGTGGGCGTCGATTTTGTCAATTTACTTGCCGTTACTAGTCTTATCTTGATTCGGCGGCATCGTGGGATGAAGCGGCCCGGACCGACCTTACACGTACTCTTACGTGAGACAGGTTCCACCGACTGACATGCACTAGTTGCATAAGGTGGCTAGCGGGTGTCTGTCTCTCCCACTTTAGTCGGATCGGATTCGATGAAAAGGGTCCTTATGAAGGGTAAATAGAAATTGGCATATCATGTTGTGGCTTTTGCGTAGGTAAGAAACGTTCTTGCTAGAAACCCATAGCAGCCACGTAAAACATGCAACAACAATTAGAGGACGTCTAACTTGTTTTTGCAGGGTATGCTATGTGATGTGATATGGCCAAAAGGATGTGATGAATGATATATGTGATGTATGAGATTGATCATGTTCTTGTAATAGGAATCACGACTTGCATGTCGATGAGTATGACAACCGGCAGGAGCCATAGGTGTTGTCTTAATTTATTGTATGACCTGCGTGTCAATGAAAACGCCATGTAATTACTTTACTTTATTGCTAACCGTTAGCCATAGTAGTAGAAGTAATAGTTGGCGAGACAACTTCATGAAGACACGATGATGGAGATCATGGTGTCATGCCGGTGACGAAGGTGATCATGCCGCGCCTCGAAGATGGAGATCAAAGGCGCAAGATGATATTGGCCATATCACGTCACTTTATGATTTGCATGTGATGTTTGTCATGTTTACATCTTATTTGCTTAGAACGACGGTAGCATAAATAAGATGATCCCTCACTAAAATTTCAAGAGACGTGTTCCCCCTAACTGTGCACCGTTGCGAAGGTTCGTTGTTTCGAAGCACCACGTGATGATCGGGTGTGATAGATTCTAACGTTCGCATACAACGGGTGTTGACGAGCCTAGCATGTACAGACATGGCCTCGGAACACATGCGAAACACTTAGGTTGACCTGACGAGCCTAGCATGTACAGACATGGCCTCGGAACACAAGAGATCGAAAGGTCGAACATGAGTCGTATAGTAGATGCGATCAACATGGAGATGTTCACCGATGATGACTAGTCCGTCTCACGTGATGATCGGACACGGCCTAGTTTGACTCGGATCATGTATCACTTAGATGACTAGAGGGATGTCTATCTGAGTGGGAGTTCATTAATCAGATGAACTTAATTATCATGAACATAGTCAAAAGGTCTTTGCAAATTATGTCATAGCATACGATTTAGTTCTACTGTTTAAGATATGTTCCTAGAGAAAATTTAGTTAAAAGTTGATAGTAGCAATTATGCGGACTGGGTCCGTAAACTGAGGATTGTCCTCATTGCTGCACAGAAGGCTTATGTCCTTAATGCACCGCTCGGTGTGCTGAACCTCAGGGTCGTCTGTAAATGTTACGAAACATCTGACATACACGTTTTGATGACTACGTGATAGTTCAGTGTGTGATGCTAACGGTTTAAAATTGTGGCACCAAAGACGGTTTTGAAACGTCGCAGAACATATGAGATGTTCCAAAGACTGAAATTGGGATTTCGGACTAATGCCCACGTCAAGAGGTATGAGACCTCTGACAAGTTTCTTAAGCCTGCAAACTAAGGGAGAAAAGCTCAATCGTTGAGCATGTGCTCAGATTGTCTGAGTACTACAATCGCTTGAATCGAGTGGGAGTTAATCTTCCAGATGAGATAGTGATGGTTCTCCATAGTCATTGCCACCAAGCTATTAGAGCTTCGTGATGAACTATAACATATCAGGGATAGACATGATGATCCTTGAGCAACTCGCGATGTTTGACACCGCAAAAGTAGAAATCAAGAAGGAACATCAATTGTTGATGGTTAGTAAAACCACTAGTTTCAAGAAAGGCAAGGGCAAAAGGGATACTTCATGAAACAGCAAATCATTTGCTGCTCTAGTGAAGAATCCCAAGGTTGAACCCAAACCCGAGACTAAGTGCTTCTGTAATGAGGGGAACGGTCACTGAAGCAGAACTACCCTAGATACTTGGTAGATGAGAAGGCAGGCAAGGTCGACAGAAGTATATTGGATATACATTATATGAATGTGTACTTTACTAGTACTCCTAGCAGCACCAGGGTATTAGATACCGGTTCGGTTGCTAAGTGTTAGTAACTCGAAATAAAAGCTGCGGAATAAACGGAGACTAGCTAAAGGTGAGATGACGATATGTGTTGGAAGTGTTTCCAAGGTTGATGTGATCAAGCATCGCATGCTCCCTCTACCATCGAGATTGGTGTTAAACCTAAATAATTGTTATTTGGTGTTTACGTTGAGCATAGACATGATTGGATTGTGTTGTTCATTTAAGAAGAATAATGGTTACTCTTTTATTTGAATAATACCTTCAATGGTCTTGCACCTAAAATAAATGGTTTATTGAATCTCGATCGTAGTGATACACATGTTCATGCCAAAAGTAATGATAGTACCACATACTTGTGGCACTGCTATTTGAGTCATATTGGGATAAAACGCATGAAGAAGCTCCATGTAGATGGATCTTTGGACTCACTCGTTTTTGAAAGGATTGAGACATGCGAACCATGTCTATTGGTATATGTGCATGAAGAAACTCCATGCAGATGGATCGTTTGGACTCACTTGATTTTGAATCACTTGAGACATGCAAATCATACCACATGGGCAAGATGACTGAAAGGCCTCGTTTTCAGTAAGATGGAACAAGAGAGCAACTTGTTGGAAGTAATACATTTGATGTGTGCAGTCCAGTGAGTGCTGAGGCACGCAGTGGATATCGATATATTCTTACTTCACAGATGATTTGAGTAGATGCTGAGAATATTTACTTGATGAAACACAAGTCTGAATTATTGAAAGGTTCAAGTAATTTCAGAGTGAAGTTGAAGATCGTCGTGATAAGAGGATAAAATGTCTATGATATGATCATAGAGATATCTGAGTTACGAGTTTGGCACACAATTAAGACATTGTGGAAAGTGTTTCACAATTAATACCGCCTGGAACACCACAGTGTGATGGTGTGTCCGAACATCATAACTGCACCCTATTCGATATGGTGCATACCATGATGTCTGTTATCGAATTACCACTATCGTTTATGGGTTAGGCATTAGAGATAACCGCATTCACTTTAAAAGGGGCACCACGCAATTCCGTTGAGACGACACCGTTTAGAGAAATCTAAGTTGTCGTTTCTTAAAAGTTTGGGGCTGCGATGCTTATGTGAAAAAGTTTCAGGCTGATAAGCTCGAACCCAAAGCGGATAAATGCATCTTCATAGAATACCCAAAATAGTTGGGTATACCTCCTGTTTCAGATCTGGAAGTTAACAGGTCCTTTCTCGAGGAAAAGTTTCTCTCGAAAGAATTGAGTGGGAGGATGGTGGAGACTTGATGAGGTTATTGAACCACAACTTCAACTAGTGTGTAGCAGGGCACATGAAGTTGTTCCTGTGGCACCTACACCAATTGAAGTGGAAGCTTATGATAGTGATCATGAAACTTCGGATCAAGTCACTACCAAACCTCGTAGGACGACGAGGATGCGTACTACTTCAGAGTAATGCGTGATCCTGTCTTGGAAGTCATGTTGCTAGACAACAATGAACCTACGAGCTATGGAGAAGCGATGGTGGGCCCATATTCCGACAAAATGGTTAGAAGCCATGAAATCCGAGATAGGATCCATGTATCAGAACAAAGCATGGACTTTGGTGAACTTGCCCGATGATCGGCAAGCCATTGAGATAAATGGATCTTTAAGAAGAAGACGGACGTGGACGGTAATGTTACCGTCTATGAAGCTCGACTTGTGGCAAAGAGTATTTTCACAAGGTCAAGGAGTTGACTACGATGAGATTTTCTCATCCGTAGCGATGCTTAAGTCCGTCGGAATCATGTTAGCATTAGCTGCATTTATGAAATCTTGCAGATGGATGTCAAAACAAGTTTCCTTACCAGTTTTCGTAAGGAAAGGTTGTATGTGATACAATCAGAAAGGTTTTGTCCTAAGGATGCTAAAAGGTATGCTAGCTCCAGCGATCCTTCCATGGACTAGAGCAAGCATCTCGGAGTTAGAATATACGCTTTGATGGAGTGATCAAAGTTTTTTGGGTTTATACAAAGTTTGTTAGAAACTTGTATTTACAATAAAGTGAGTGGGAGCACTACAACATTTGTGATAAGTATATGTGAATGACATATTGTTGATCCGAAATTATGTAGAATTTTTGGAAAGCATAAAGGGTTGTTTGAAAGGAGTTTTTCAAAGGAAGACCTGGATAAAGCTACTTACATATTGGGCATCAAGATCTATAGAGATAGATCAAGACGCCTGATGATACTTTCAAAGAACGCACACCTTGACATGATTTTGAAAGAGTTCAAAATAGATCAGCAAAGAAGGAGTTCTTGGCTGTGTTACAAGGTGTGAGTATTGAGTAAGACTCAAGACCTGACCACAGCAGAAGAGAGAGAAAGGACGAAGGTCGTCCCCTATGCTTTAGACGTAGGCTCTACAGTATGCTATGCTGTGTACCGCACATGTAGTGTGCCTTGCCATGAGTTGGTCAAGGGGTACAATAGTGATCCGGGAATGGATCGCATGACAGCGGTCGAACTTATCCTTAGTATCTAGTGGACTAAAGAATTTTCTCGATTATGGAGGTCAAAAGGAGTTCGTCGTAAAGGGTTACGTCGATGCGAACTTAGACACTAATCCGGATGACTCTGAGTAGTAAACCGGATTCGTATAGTAGAGCAGTTATTTGAAATGGCTCCAAGTAGCGCGTGGTAGCATCCACAAGATGACATAGATATTCGTAAAGCACACACGGATCTGAAAGGTTCAGACCCGTTGACTAATAACCTCTCTCACAAGCATAACATGATCAAACCAGAACTCATTGAGTGTTAATCACATAGTGATGTGAACTAGATTGTTGACTCTAGTAAACTCTTTGGATGTTAGTCACATGGTGATGTGACCTGTGAGTGTTAATCACATTGTGATGTGAACTAGATTATTGACTCTAGTGCAAGTGGGAGACTGTTGGAAATATGCCCTAGAGGCAATAATAAATTGGTTATTATTATATTTCCTTGTTCGTGATAATCGTTTATTATCCATGCTAGAATTGTATTGATAGGAAACTCAGATACATGTGTGGATACATAGACAACACCATGTCCCTAGTAAGCCTCTAGTTGACTAGCTCGTTGATCAATAGATGGTTACGGTTTCCTGACCATGGACATTGGATGTCATTGATAACGGGATCACATCATTCACATCATTAGGAGAATGATGTGATGGACAAGACCCAATCCTAAGCCTAGCACAAGATCGTGTAGTTCGTTTGCTAAGAGCTTTTCTAATGTCAAGTATCATTTCCTTAGACCATGAGATTGTGCAACTCCCGGATACCGTAGGAATGCTTTGGGTGTACCAAACGTCACAACGTAACTGGGTGGCTATAAAGGTGCACTACAGGTATCTCCGAAAGTGTCTGTTGGGTTGGCACGAATCGAGACTGGGATTTGTCACTCCGTGTAAACGGAGAGGTATCTCTGGGCCCACTTGGTAGGACATCATCATAATGTGCACAATGTGACCAAGGAGTTGATCACGGGATGATGTGTTACGGAACGAGTAAAGAGACCTGCCGATAACGAGATTGAACAAGGTATCGGGATACCGACGATCGAATCTCGGGCAAGTAACATACCGATAGACAAAGGGAATTGTGTACGGGATTGATTGAATCCTCGACATCGTGGTTCATCCGATGAGATCATCGAGGAGCATGTGGGAGCCAACATGGGTATCCAGATCCCGCTGTTGGTTATTGACCGGAGAGTCGTCTCGGTCATGTCTGCATGTCTCCCGAACCCGTAGGGTCTACACACTTAAGGTTCGGTGACGCTAGGGTTATAGAGATATTAGTATGCGGTAACCCGAAAGTTGTTTGGAGTCCCGGATGAGATCCCGGACGTCACGAGGAGTTCCGGAATGGTCCGGAGGTAAAGATTTATATATGGGAAGTCTTATTTTGGTCGCCGGAAAAGTTTCGCACTTTATCGGTATTGTACCGGGAGTGCCGAAAGGGGTCCGGGGGTCCACCAGCCCCGGGGGGCCACATGGGTTGTAGGGGTGTGCGCCTTGGCCTATATGGGCCAAGGACACCAGCCCCAAGAGGCCCATGCGCCAAGAGATAAGGGAAAGGGAGAGTCCTAAAGGGGGAAGGCACCTCCGAGGTGCCTTGGGGAGGATGGACTCCTCCCTGGCCGCACCCTTCCTTGGAGGAAGGGCCAAGGCTGCGCCCCCCTCTCCCTTGGCCCTATATATAGTGGGGGGAGGGACGGCAGCAAGATCTAAGCCCTGGCGCCTCCCTCTCCCTCCCGTGACACCTCTTCCTCCCCGCTTGCGCTTGGTGAAGCCCTGCCGGGATCCCGCTACTTCCACCACCACGCCGTCGTGCTGCTGGATCTCCATCAACCTCTCCTCCCCCTTGCTGGATCAAGAAGGAGGAGACGTCGCTGCTCCGTACGTGTGTTGAACGCGGAGGTGCCGTCCGTTCGGCGCTAGGATCATCGGTGATTTGGATCACGACGAGTACGACTCCATCAACCCCGTTCTCTTCAACGATTCCGCTCGCGATCTACAAGGGTATGTAGATGCACTCCTTCCCTCTCGTTGCTAGTAAACTCCATAGATTGATCTTGGTGATGCGTAGAAAATTTTGAATTTCTGCTACGTTACCCAACAGTAGGTCCTATGAGGTACAATATGTTTATTATGTGGTACAATGTATTAGAGTTGATGATGAGGAGTAGTTGTGATTATGACTAGTGACCAACTTGGTATGTGATGTCTCATTGATGAAAACGATGATCATGAGGAGGTGTTATATGACAATGAGGTATTATGATGATAAGTTGTTAATGATATGATGATGATGAGGATGATGATATTTATTATATCATTGCGTGAAAGAACTGTAGATTAGTTTCAAGTGGATCCACTTGAAACTAGTCCATGGTTTTTTCACCCAGTGATGTAATAACTCATTATGATGTAAAAACAATCTCTAAATTGCTGCTGTATGAAAACTTGTATAGAGGTGTATGAATACAACATGAAATAAAAAAATACGGAATGATAGTAGTAGCGCGGGCTGGGAGAAGCACTACTAGTAATTACCAGTAGCACTGTTTGGAGAAAGCGCTACTACTAAGTCGGTATAGCGCCATACCAGTAGCTGTAGCGCCATACCAGTAGCGCTTCTGCCCGCGCTACTAATAGGCCTAAAACCCGCGCTGCTGCTAGGATTTTCCCTAGTAGTGCCACCCGTGTCTCCCATCCCGCTATTGGTTGCATATTCCCCCTAGCTCGACGTGAGCGCGTCGGTGATGTGGAACTCGATGCCGGAATTGGCTGCGATGCAATGTCTCCTGCACAAGAAAGGTGCACGGCGACACTAGATGGAGTTGCGACACATGGAGGCAGCGTCATGAGGAAAGAGAAAAGGAGGTTGGTCGTGGGATCTACACAGAGGTGGGAGTCGACAACATTTGTTTTTGTCATAGACGAGCTTTGTATGTGGCGAGCAGCTGCCATGCACAGACATGGAGTTGACGCCCTTCCTAGTGCTTCATCCTGCAGGTGCTAAGCATGTCACATAAGCAAAAAATTATTATTTATTATTACATTTTCACAACGGTCTTTTTATATATTCAGCCAACATTATACATCATTCCCGCAAAAAAAGTTATATATCATTGGTGATTTGGTGGGCCAAAGGCCATTTTAAAGCCCACCATAGAACCACTCTTCTCTTGTGTTTCTGAGACAGAAATTGTGGCCCATCCTCCACTCTCTTTTGCCTGTCTTCCGAAATCACTAATTAAGGAACACTCTTTGCAAAGGTCACTCCCACCTCCCAGGTTGTGACAAGTGGTGCATTGCATGTGCGTCACTTGTCACAATTTAAGAGTTTTCCCTTTTTTTCGTAGATCCGTTTATTCAAAATGTTTTATTTCTTAAACCGTGCATCCAAATCTCGAATCGTTTTCACCGTCGGATTCCTTGCGTCAAGATCTCCAAAAATATATCTCATGTTGATAGGTTTTGAAGAACTTTTTTTCACGAAAAAAACGATCAAAAAAACCGAACTAGGAGCACGTGTTTTTTCCTTTCCGAAAGAGGCACGACCGTGCCTCTCGCGGAAGCAAATCCGATTGGGCTAATGCACTCTCAGGGAGCTTGGATTCACCACTACTATGTATCTAACATTATTATGCGAATGCATAATTCTATGTTCGGATCACTATGCCACCTGGCATTGTTTATATATTCTCAGGGAGCCCTTGTTTGTATTTCCTTTCTCTAGTCAAGTTCTTCCTCTTTGAGTACTAGTACTTATTAGATTTCTAGCTAGTATGCCGCTGTTGCAGCTAAAACAATAACAACAGCCACCACCAATTAGCCTATCATGCACGCCCCCTGTTTTGGTTCAATTTCTATCTTTGTATGTGCATGGTTCAACTTTTATTAAAACTAGAGCATTCCTTTCCTTTTGGACATTCAGTTCTTCTATGAATGAATGAATATGCAGCACCATTTTTTGGTTCAAGCAATACATAGATTATCTTAGTACTGTTGGCTTGGCTGTGTATAAGTTACCGACATAGTAGTAACATGGTTGAGTTATACTTCTTATTTATTTATACATCCGTTTGTTTGTTTCTCATCCGTGAGGAAATTTTCTAACCTTGCTCTAGGGATGGCAGTTTTGCCCATGGGTATGGGTACCCGCGGGTACCCTACCCGAATATAGTGGGCATGGGTAAGACTTGGCAAGATTTGGTACCCATGGGTATGGGTATCCATACCCGCAAAATATATGGGTAGGGCATGGGCATGAAATTGTGCCCATGGGTAACCCAATGGATACCCAGAAAAATTTAATAAATAAAAATAACCCCTATGATATGTGGGGTCGACATGCAACTTCTATGGCCAAACCCTCAATCCCTTATTCCCTAAACCGGCCATAGTCATAGGATTGCAAATTACAGATCACCACTCTTCCTTCAACCTATGTGGCTCATCGAAATAGTGAAATCTTGACTATTCGGCAACAGACTCTTGCCCAACACTCGGACCAGTATACCCTAGTTCCCATGGCTGCCTCTCTTTGTGTCGGGATTCTACCCACCACTTATTGTACTCCCTTTCCACCTCTAAAAGGCCCACCGGAGGGGCATCGTCGATGCTAAATTGATCGACAATCATCACTTGAATTTTAGACTCATTTCTATACTTTTTCAACAAGTAAATGCTATATATTGTACCCATCGGATATCCATTGGGTATGGGATACCCAATGGGTATGGGCATGGGTGTCAACATGTGCCCATGGGTATTGAAATGGGTGGGTATAGAAAGTTTTTGTGGGTATGGGTTTGGGCAGAAAAGGGTTGTACCCACCCATACCCTACCCATTGCCATCCCTACCTTGCTCACTTGCCGAGCCATGCTTTACATTCTTTATGCATCTGCTAGTTGTTTCTCTTTCATTGTGTATACGCAACATTAACTCTTTAGAATCTGCGTACTTTAACTCTTTAAAATGCGCATATGTCTCTTCTAGAGTTACTCTAGAATGGACAAGATAAACAATTTAGATTCATTCTTTGTTAGATAAAACATGTTACCCATGTTATGTAATGTTCATTGGGTGGATTCTCACCTGGTTGATGCCCATTTTTGCTTTGGTTCATGGATTCCTGGCTTCATATTATTATTCTTTTGCAGGTGGAGATCCAACTGGAAAGCAATGGGTGAGCAGAAGGCTACTAGGAGGAGCAGCGGTCTACCCTATTCATCCCTTTCATTGTTCCTATTTTTTTATTTTCGATTTAGAACATTGATGATTTGTGTGTGCGCTCTATCACAGCCTATGAAAATTTGTAAATCGATGATGATGTATGTACGTTTGTGCACTCCATGCCAGCCTATATGCTATGTGTATGTACATATGAACAATATGTATTACATGAACTATAATGTGTACATCACAGTATAGTAGGTGTATTTGTTTAAATCTTAAAATTACTAGCAGTGGCAGGCAGAAGTAAGTGCATGCATGCTTTTAGTAGTGGTGGCCAGCAAGTAAAGCCTTCCACTAGTATTCCTGTTACAAGTGGCGGGTGTTATTTCATGCTCATGCCCTCCACTGCTAACCGATTATCAATGACGGGCTTGCTTTGGGCCATGTTAGTAGTGGCGGGAGATCAGTGGCGGGCGCCCATGAGAGAATAGTACGCCACTGATGGGCTTTTAGCTTCCCAACACTGCTATGCATTCCTGTAGTAGTGAGGGTCCTCCATGAACCATCTTTGTCCAATCCCCAAGACAGAAAAGTTGGAAGAAGAAAAGGTTCTCACTTGCTTCACCGAACTTCGGCGTTTGGGCTAATCCCCAAACAAATTTTATCTTATCAAAGAATGCTAATGAACTAAAAGCTCTATCGGTGTTGACTTGTGCAATGGTCCTCCACCCTGCCTTAGCCTCGAATTTCTTTGCATCATCCTTCCCGATCACCACATCATCAAGTTCCTTGTTTAGAAGTTCCATGTTTTTTAGCATCTCCTCTAAATTGATCTCCCCCTTCCCCGATGTGGATCGTTCTCCTCCACCATGGTCTTAGGGTTATGGTCAGAGATTTCCAGATATCTACCTTGTCGCCTCACAGAGGGGCGTCGATTCGGTAACAATCAGAATCACTTGCGGTGGAGCTGCAAACCCTACAGTCTCATTGTTTTTCGACAAAGGGTTGCATTGACGGATACAATCATAACGAGCACACATCCGCCCTCTGCATACCGAGGATGCACACAATCAACACAAAAAAATCACGCTGGCAAATGGCAAAGTCAAATAAGACTGAAGCTATGCCTAGGCGCATAAAGAAAAAGAGGAAGAAATCCCTAACTGATCAAAACAATGGTCGATGATATGCCACAGTGACCATCTGTAGTATCCATCTTTCGACAACACATGGACTACGAGAAATGTTCTTCAAAGGCGATGCCTCCATGAAGGGAAGGACACGCAACTACCACCATCGCCGGATTCAACTGTCGAGGTCAAATCATGGGTTTTCATCCTGAAGATCGCGGTCGAGCAAAATCCAAGCGATGCCTTCATCAAGTAAAGATGCAAAAGACGCCACCGCTGAATTAAAACCAACAATGGCCAGACTTAGGGTTTTCACCTCCGGAGGTCAAAACCGGGTACTTGAGAAGCACCACCCAACTGAAGTCATTATATGATTTCTCCTTCACTTGCCACAATCCTAGCAGTTGCATATGCGCACAGTTGAACAGATGACCATACCCGGGCGAGCGAGTCCGCAAAGGAACCATCAACAGCTCCGCACCACCGGGTGCAGATCTGGACTGGTATGACTTCGGGGGACATCACCATTGCCCCGGATTGGAAGTTCCAAGCCCCATAGGCGACAGCTGCCCAACCGATGTCGCGCCCATGGGACAACTGCTCGTGGGAGGTAGCATCAGGGGCGGAGCTCTGCAGGGGCAGAACAGGGCCATGGCCCGCCCAGGAATTTGACAAAAATAAATTAACTATGTGTCATCTTAGCCCAGCCCACTGAGCCCACGCACGCACAGGCACAACATCTCGTCTCCTCGTCTCAAGCACGCACAGGCATCCCCAATTCCCCATCATCTCTGTAGCCGCTGCCGACCGCCGTGGAGCAACCGGAGCCCCGTGGAGCAACCGACCATCAGTGACCAGTGCGTGCTGCCGGCCATCAATTCCCGCCGTTGGTTTCCTCCGACTCCAAGTCGCATGACCTGAGCGAGCCCCCATGACTTAGCCCCCTGCCGCACACGCAGGTACGTGGGCAATTAGATAAGGAATAACCTGATTCTTTGACTTGGATATTTTGTTCAGTTCCGCATCCAGTTATCAGTCTTGCTAGTGAAGTAGTGATAAATAATAGCCTAATGATTTGATTTTATGCAAATTGCAATATAGGTACTCATGGGCAAGGACAATCAGACTCATAAAGAATTGATTTGGTCTTCAAAAGGAAAAGATAATTGATTTTGGTACATATTATATACATATCTTCTAGCTCAACCTTGTGACATGTTCTTATGATTCATAATTTGGAAAAAAAAATTGTGCTCTTCTTTAGTCCGGCCTGTCCAACTTTTTCTTTCAAGCTCCGCCACCGCCCATCAACCCCGGCCGGCACCGCCCATCAAGATATAGATCCGTGGGTGGCAGTTATCGAAAAGCCACCGCTCCCTGGGGTTGCAGAGGCGCCCCTAGACGGGTTGGTGGGAACATGCCGACGACGGCGGCATGCTTTCAGTTGGAGCGCTCCTGTTGCTCCATGGCTGCTGCTCAACCACGAACCAACGCAGCAAATGCAACTTCCGCCTGCAGTACTTCAGGTGGCTGCTGCACATCGCCGAACTCCCGAAAAAAGTGGATCGGGAGCCGCCCGAGTCGCTCCGGAAAAAGTGGATCTCCAATCTGCTATGTCTGTCACAATCAGATAACAGCGACGTTTTTTAGACGGGCTGTGATCAGGTCAGCAAACCGACCTACGTACGTGCCGCGCGGACACTCTATAAAACCATCCCATGGATCCACCGATATCGAAGCCAGTGCCAGCTCGCCACATCGTTCACATCGCACACACGATGCCATCGTCACCGCCGGCGGCGGCGGCGGCACCACGAAGCCGTCGATCCAAGAAAAAGACACGGACGTACCACGTGTCGGTGTTCTGGTTCACGCCCGTCCCGCTGCCGGAGAGGGACTGGGCGGAGCTGCACCCGAACCTGATCTCCTGCATCCTCCACAAGCTCGACCAGGCCGAGCTCCTGCTCGGCGGCGTGGCCGGCGTGTGCCGTTCCTGGCGGCGGGCCGCCCGGGAAGAGCCGGAGTTGTGGCGCTGCATCGATCTCCGTGCCGGCCTGTGGTTCGTCCCGCCGTTCCACCCCAAGTTCAGCCTCGAGGCCATGGTGCGGGCCGCCCTGCGGCTTAGCCAGGGCCAGTGCGAGGCCTTCCTGACCAACCTCGCCGACGACGATATCCTCCTCTTGCTCGCCAAGCAGTAAGATTTCTTCCTTCTTTTCCTTCCCTAATTAATTAATATATATATATCCCAAACCTTCCGAAAGTCTGTCCCCCGTTGTTAAGGTTTTTTACAGTTTCGTTGGATTAACTAGGGAGAATACGATGCATCTTCATTTCTTTCTCTTTGATTAATTGCATTCTTAATTATTTATTTGCCATATATTGCAGGGCACCTGCGCTAAAGTGCCTCCATCTCCATAGGTGCTATGTCTCGGATGAAGGATTTGCGACGGTGATTAAGATGTTACCTCTACTTGAGGAGCTCGAGATTTCCAAATGTCCGCAAATATATAGTAGGGAGACATATGAACTTGTCGCTAGAGCATGCCCACTGCTAAAGCACTTCAGACATGTCTCGGGAAAGAACTGCCATGCTGGTTATGCGATAACATTTGCGGCTCCAAGGATGCGCAAACTACGTTCCTTGGATGTTGTCGGTTGCACCTTCGGTAGGGAAGTTCTGGTAGCTATCCTAGACAATTGCCATGACCTAGAGTACCTTAACATGTCAGTGTGCGACCCTATTGCCATTGATAACCCACCAGAAAATCTTGCCTGGATGAGCATGGATGACCTTTATTGGTACTCGAGCAACTATTACGATGACTATACTGGTTGTAACTACTGCTATCCCTACAAGCCCAGGTATAACTACTGTCGTCCCTGGTCATATCCGCATTACAAAGACGATCCCTATTATGATTACTGCTACTACCTTGGTGACGGTGATGATGTTGATGATGCCGATCTCGAAGAGTATGAGAAGATACTTGACATCAAGAGCATGCGTAGGTACTTAAAACTAATGTAAGGGTGTATATATGTCAATAATGTTTCAATGCTCCATCTCAAATGAGTGCAAACTCGCCCAATAATACACACCTAACTTTTTTCTACATCTATTGTTCCATTTCGCTTGAAACAAGTTTAAGTGCTTGTCAAGTGAATGTGCCAAATTGTGTTCTTTATTTTCTAATTTCTATACCTTATCACTGAAACATTTGTCATCGGGACGCCCCCTCCCTCCCGCTCGCCCCCCGCGAGGCGACGGGAGGAACCCTACCGCGCTGCCGCCAACTCCTTTCCCCGCCCCCTCCTCCTCCCTCGCCGCTGCCAGAGGGCGCGGCCGGGCGAAACCTGGCCGACGCCGGCGGCGGTGAGGCCTCCTCGTTCCCCCTCCCAGCGGCCTTGGCGTGAGCCGACGCGGCTGGATCGAGGTGCCTCGCTGTCCCAGGGCGAGGCGGCGCTGCGGCGCGGCGGTGTGGTGATGGCGCTGCGCGTGGCGGTGGCGCGACGGGCTAGGCGTCGGAGGGTGCGCCGGTGCGTGGAGCAGCGGGGGCTGCGAGCGGCTGGTGCGGGCGTTCATGGCAGCGGTCGGATCTGGCGTGGCGGCGGTCGCGACGAGGCAGGGCGTCGATGGCGGGCTCCGGTGGCCTGGGCCGGCTCCTGGCTTGGCGCTGCGGTGGTGCAGGTCGCAGGTGACAAGGATCTGCGGGCGGCCGCCCCTGCCGCGTCGGAACCTTCCTGGTCTGGCTCTCAGACGTCGGCGGACGGCGCGAGGAGGCATCTCCGGTGAGCTTCCATGGATGCAGCTGCGGGTTGATTTGGTCTCCCTCATCAGCGGGCACGCGGTTGCCGATGGCCTCGTGGAGATGTGTGTCAGCTACCATGGTGGGGCGACATGGGAGTGCTCGCGGGGGAGCTTGGTAGGAGGGATAGGTGTCCTCGATGCGGTCGTGCCACCTGTCGCCGGCACGGTTTGCCGGTCCGGATGCGTCCGCTCCTCCTTCTCCCCCTTTCCCCGTGTTCGGCGGGGAGCTTGGTTGGAGGGATGGGTGGCCTCGATGCGGTCGCCCCACCTGTCGCCAGCACGGTTTGCCGGTCCGGATTCGTCCGCTCCCCTTTCCCCCCTTTCCTCGGCCGTGGGCGGGTTGGCGCGGGTTTACCAGCGGAGCGTCTGCGGGTGGTTCCATCGGTCGAGGGCCATCGGTTGGTCCAAAGCTCGGGCCTTTGTGTAGGTCTCGGGGTTGTCTGATTGCAGGGCGGCGGCTCTGGCGGCGGGAGGCACGATGTTCGTGGGCAGAGCGTGCGTCTCAGGTGCGGGCAGGCAAACATGACAGCGTGGGTGGCGTGGTTGCGGGTGGTTGACGGAGTTAAGGTTCAAAGGTGGGGTGTGAGTGTCGGGGTACACTACTTGTCCGGTCCTTTGACTGGCCGACGGTGGCGGTGGCCATTGCCGCCGTACCCTTCCTGAAGGCTCCGTCGCGGCGTTCTCACTCTTGTCGTCTTGCTCTAGGTGAAAACCTGATCTTCGCTGATCGCGCGGTGGCGGCTATCCATGGTCGTATCCTTCTTGGAGGCACCGCTTTGGAGGCCAGGCTTTGTTTTGGTCCAGTTCACCTCTGGTGGGGTGGTGTGTCGGTGTCTGGCACCTTTGTATCTTGCCTTGGATGTGTGCGGTGTGTGCGTTGTTCGGTATCTCGAATGTACTCGGTGATGTTTGCTTTATAATATAAAGCGGGGGAAACCCTTTTTCGGTAAACATTTGTCATCTTCTCCCGGTGCGAAACCTTCCTACCCCTAGCACAAGCAGATTGTGAACTCGCCTTTACATCAAATTCTGAAATCGCACACAACAAAGAGAGGCTCGTTTGGCTTGCTTAGCCAGCATTTGGTAATGCTAAAACTGATGCACAACAAAATTCTGCATAGACCCGTTCAGTTTGCTGCCAATGACCCGTAAATGGTGCCCCGTATAAGTACAAAATGCCAATGACCCGTAAATGGTGCCGCGTAGAAGTACAAAATGCCAATTCTCAACTTGTTACTCCCTCTGTAAATTAATATAAGAGCGTTTAGATCACTATTTTAATGATCTAAACGCTCTTATATTAGTTTATGAAGGGAGTACTTTTTTATGCCAAAACCAAACAGGTCAGAAAAAACTCACCCATGCCTGCCTATGTAGAGCTTGGCCAATGCCTTACCGTGGACAGCTGCCTTGGGACTCTCTATAGCCCGTTAGAGCATGGTTAAGAGTATAACCATTCCGCAAAAAAATATAACCAATTGCTGGCTATATGATGTTGCCATGTCATATATAGTTACCACTTATAGTCACTCATGCGACAATTTTAGCTACAAGGTATAAAAATACTATTTTTTTCATCTTCTCTCTATTTCTTTCTTCATAATTATTGCATTTGTCTAGGAGTAAGCATATAGCCAGACTCTTGCATGAGAGCCCACTCGCATCATTTTATCATGTCTCCATCCTTCATATAAGCAAAAGTGGCATGTACGTAGACTATAAGCCCATTATTATACTTGCTCTTATGGCACAATAGATAGCTCAACATTTTAGACGGGCCATGATCAGGCCAGCAAACCGACCTACATACTGCCAGCTCGCCACGTCGTTCACATTGCAACCGTGATGCCGTTGTCATCGCCACCGGGGGGTGGCGACACCACGAAGCCGTCGATCCAAGAAAAAATCACGGATGTTCCACGTGTCGGTGTTCAAGTTCATGCACATGTCGCTGCCGGAAAAGGACTGGGCGGAGCTGCACCCAGACTAGTCTCCCGCGTCCTCCACGGGCTAGACCAGGCCGAGCTCATACTGGGCGGCGTGGTCGCGTGTGCCGCTCCTGGCGACGGGCCGCCCAGGGCCAGGAGGAGCCGGAGCTGTGGCGCCACATCAACGTGCACGGTCGCCTGTGGCTCGTCCTGCCGTTCCACCCCAAGTTGACCCTCGACACCATGGTGCAGGCCTCCCTACGGCTCATCGCGGGCCAGTGTGAGGCCTTCCTGACTGACCTCGCCAACGATGATATCCTCCTCGTGGTTGCCAAGCAGTACGATTTCATTCCTTCTTCTCTTTTCCCTAACAATTAAGTATTATCCTCAAACCCTCTATGTGTATTCTTTAATTGGAGGGGAGGGGGGATACGTGCAGTTTTTTAGAGAAAAGATACGTGCAGTTTTATTTGAAGGGTAACGTTTCCGAACTAATTGCAGAGTTTTGCTTGGGTGCAGCTATAGATAAGTTCACAGATTTCGATGCAAATTAAAGATGAAGATTATTTTTTTGCGAATATGCAAAACTTACATATCATTTCATTGATAGGAGGAGAAGAATGAGTACAGTGGAGTACACATGACACGAACGCAAGCATGCATGAACATGATGCCCAGAGCAAAGAGTCAAGGGATACTCAGCCCGAACAGAGGATACATCACAACTAAACCTACCAAACCCGAGTCAAGACCGGCGGTGCCAAACTAACGAGAATTTCAACATCGCCTGAGCCAATATCAGGGACACCGCAAACGAGCAATAATGCCTTCAAGAAGGAAGACGACGCCGTGACGCCGTCACTATCCGGTCCGGGGGACCCGGACCTAGGGATCCCTTTGACTCCAAAGAGGGGCGCAGCTGAAGGCCTTGGCAGCACCTCCAAGATTAGAAATTACCCTTTCAATCAAAAATATTAGATTGTTCTGATCTATTGTTTGATGTGTTGGAAGAATAGGGATTAGACTTAGTCGATCATGAATGTATTAGAATGCCTTTTTTTAGGTAGCTTTAAATTAATGTAAATTTTTAAGGGGGTGTACGAAGCAAAACCCCTGATTGCATACCTAATTATTAGTCAAATCATTATCTTATTTGATGCTACCTTTCAGGGCACCTTCTCTTAAAATTCTCCATCTTCGCAGGTGGCAACCCCCTGCCCAAGGACGTGTGAAGCTAAACGTCGATGCATCTTTCTGTGAGGAATTGGGTGAGGTGGGCGCATGCATGGTCCTGAGAGACAGCAACGGCGCCATCATCTTGTCGGTGTGTAGGAGTTTGCACAACTGCGCCGGGCCTCTACAAAGCGGAGCTCTTGGCTTGTTTGGAGGTTCTGAATTTTGCTATGCAATGGTCACAGCCCGGTTGACGTGGAGATGGATTGCCTTGCTGCGATAGAATCAATCCGGGCACAGATGGGGGACAGGTTGCGGGCACCAAAATGATGCCAGTCATAGATTAGCTTCTTTTGGTTGCGTAGAATCTAGGACATCAGTTGGCTTCGGTGGCTCTGTTAATGTACCACAAACCACAACCACGGTTTTCAATTCCAGTTTCAGAAAAATTTCAGCACCAGCCGAAATCACCAAAATTAAGTGAATTTTGATGATTTCATTTTGCACTTAAGCTAAATGACCGAAATATTCAGTTGAGTTCAATTAAAATTTTGAAATTTTCTAAAACTATTTATAATATTTTTTGAATTCTTGTGCAATACTGAAATTGCTGAAATATTTTGGCCGAAACCTAATTATTTAAGTACACGAAATTCAGTGAATTTCATTCAAATCTCACTGAAAGTGAAAACCATGGCAACAACTATGTTCGGAGAATCTCCCTCCAGCTTAAGCAATGAAATTGCTTTTAACCATGCAAAAAAAGAAAAGAAGAAGAGTGCACCCCCGCGTGGTTCTGACTGTGTGAAACAGAGCGAGCAGAGACACCCAACACGGTAGTCCAAACTATTCCAGTTTTGTCAAAACGGACAGGTTTTGCTCTACACGCAGCAGGTCTTTGACGGAAATCAAGTCCTAGCACATATTCAACTCGCGGCCGGGCTTTGACCAGAAAAGCATCAATATGCACCAAATCAATGATCGCCCTGATTGCATGGCAAATATGGCTGGAACGAAACGCATGCACATTCAAAGGAAAACTGCCAAGATCACGACATGCCGCCGCGACATTGAACAATGGAGGATTGCAGGGGCAAAATGTATAGATCACCCTTTTGGGGACGTGCCGTGCGCACAAGATCGTTAGCCAGCATAGGGATGGTACCAGGCTGGCTGTTATTTTTACCTCTCTTTCACTCCTCCGATCACTTGATCACCATTGTTTTGTCGCGCCCTCTATCTACTAAATCAATGAAATGCCATTTATAGCTGGATCTTTCAAAAAAAAAAATGGAGGCAGCGGTATCTTCTTCACTTCAAGCAACCACAAAAACAAATGCTCTAAGGTAAGCAGATGCTGGCTCCGTTTTTAGATCTTTTTTCAAGCTTTGTTAGGGTTTGTGTCCTGCTCAGGAAGGTGAGAGGGTGCCGGCTCCCTGAAGATGGAATAAAGGTCTCCCCGCCTAGCCCCCGTTTCGGTGATGCATCTTGCATCGTCGGTGGGCGTGTGGAATTGTGTCTCCGGCGAATCTGTCTTTGGTGGATTTGCTCGGATCTGTTCGTCGTTCGTCTTCGTTCGTGTGTTTTCAGGTTGGATCCTTTTGATCTAGACTCTTCATCCGCGGCGGTTGCTGTTCTGGTGCGTTGGTTCTACGGGGCCTTAGCACGACGACTTCCCGACTGTCTAATACAACAAGGTTTGCCCGGCTCCGGCGAGGGAGGGGCGATGACAGCGGCGCGCCTTGGTCTAAGGATCTGGATGTAATTTTTATTATTTCTAGTGTTCGTTGTACTACAATGATTGAAGATGAATAGATTGGAAGTTTTTCCTGCAATAAAAAAAAGGTAAGCAGATGCTCCTGAAGCACAAACACAATGCTCTCAGGTAAACAAGCCCACAAACAAAATTGGGCTGGAAGGAAAACGCATGACAAAGTGGGTCTGCTCATAAACCTCATTACTGGGGCAGCGCACGACCTCGCACAACGCGCCATGGTGAGGATCGTGACGCAAGGCAGCAGAAAGATGCCGTTACAGCATACAAAGAGTTCAAATCTAACAACAATAACCACTACTACCACCATTGGTAAAACAACCTCATCCATCAGGAACACGCACAGGCATGGCATGCATACATACATACATCCAGAAACAAGAGACGGCAGTAGCACCGGACGCTCTCAGAGTTTAGTGACTCTCGGCTGTTTGATCTCGTTCCTGATGCGTTGCGGCCGTCGGATCGCGCCCTCGGTCGATCTCGTCCGTCGGATCGAAGACGAGACCGCTGACGCGCCTCGGTCGTGCCACCGTGCGTAAATAGCCTGCACCGCCGGGGGCATTTTCGTCATTTCACTCACAGGGGGTATAAAAGGGCCGGCTCCCGTGAAGACAGCCCTAGCCGGCTCCCCTCCCGCGCGCCTCCTCTCCTCCTTCCCCGCCGCCGCCCGGCCTCCTCGTTCCACCGCTCGCGCCGCCTCCTCTCCCGCTCGCGCCGCCTCCACCTCCCCACCAGCGCCTCCCACTCCTCCTTCCCCGCCGCCGCCCGGCTTCCTCCCCTCACGGCCTCCTCCTTCCACCCCCCCGATCTGGAGCCGCCCAAACCCTAACGCCCCGCCCCGGCTCCGGCTCCCACGGGAGGGAAGGAGGAATGGCGAGGCGAGGCAAAGGCGGCGGCGTATGGGACGTGGCACAGGCGGCGTGGGGGGTCGGCCTTCTCCCCCCCTACTCCCTCGCTGATGCCGACGAGGACCGTCATGGCCGGCGGACTGCTGGTCGTCGATCCGCGCGCCTCGGCCTTCTGCAGCTTCTCCGACCACCGCTCCCGACAAGGACCCGACCGAGGTGTGCCCTCCTCTCCTCTCCTCTCATTCCCCTGCGCAGCTATAAGTGCTTGTGTGCAAATCAAGTCAATCTTGCTCTTGTTCAATAACCATGGAGGTAATTAAAATAGCCAGATGCTATTTCTTTTCTTATAGTACTGGAAGGTTTGTTAGTGCCATGCAACTGCATACACAGATGTGGTGTTTTTCAGTTGAAAGGTAGCAATGTCTATAGTTAAATGGTTTCCATACAGTGAACTTCATTGTTTGGCTAATGGTTATTTTAACTTAAATGACCTGGTAATTGATGCACATCTGTTTTCACCCTTTATCTTAAAAAATTGTTGCATGCTCGTGTTTTGTGCTTACATGTAAGGTTCATGTGCCTGGTATTCTTTCAGGTTATTGTCAGCTGATAGATAGGAATTTAGAGGAAGCAACTTATAAATGGGGGGCAATGATGTTACTGTTTCTTTTCCTTTTATTAGCGTGCATGCCAGGGCTGACTGCCTTGTGCGTATCATGATGAGGAGTAGCAGCAGTACGTCGGCTCAGTCCCAATGGCAATGTTGTTTGTTATTTTGTATTATTCAACCACATATGTATGTCTCTTTCTCATGGCCATGGTAACTTGAAAATCTGCAGTGCCATATTTGCTCGCTCTGCCGAGCACCGTGGAGGAGGCAAGGGGCCGTTAGGGAGTAAATCAAACATTTGATGAGTGCCGCACGCCCGCATTCGATGTCGGAGAGGTCAGATCACTGCAGTTTTATGGTGCCACAAAAATTGTTTTATTTTCCTCAATTGCAACTCCAGCTATTCTCATTGCACATATGATGCTCACTTTCACAGATATATTAGGGGGGAAATCGATCTCGAAAATGATATAAGAGGCATGTTATGATTTAAGGGTGTTTTCCACTCTGTCGCACCAATTGCAAGGTGTTTATTACCAAGGGTGTTCAGGAGAACCTATTTATTCTATTTCAGAAACAACTTGAGATTAAGTATGAATCAATGGAGTTGATTTTGATTCCCATAGACCTAATATGTGTTTTGCATTAAGTGATGATCCCACTTTGATGCTTGGATGTCACAACGGTGGTTGTCGTTACTTCCAGGATGGGTTTGTTTTGTGACGGGTGCATGGTGCACTAGAAATATTCACCACTTTTACTTGACCCCAAATGGCATGAGATTAAGGATGCATTGGAGCCAGGGCAGAGGCCTTCTGATCGGGTGGATATTGTTGTTGGGATCTATCATATGAAGCTTAAATGAGATCAAGTCTGGGCGAGCTTTTGGCCCAATTAAGGCTGGTACTATGTTCTGTTTAGTTTAAATCAAATGCACAGTTTCTTTTTATTCTATGTTGTTATGTTTCTGTCGGTTGGTGTTCTAGCTAACTGAACTTCAACATGTTTTCTGCAGTGTTGTATACCGCCGAGTTCCAAAAATGAGGCTTGCCACACGGGCATATACTCGTCTGGCGTAAATGAGACAAAGGTGAGGTCGGTGTTGAAAGTATCGAGTCATTTATTTCCTTTGAGATACCTAATCCACTAGGTGATCCTCTAGGATATGTTTTAGTTTCTGAATTCATGATGCATGGTCAGTGTAGTGAGATGGATGATAAATGCATTTGCATGAAAAAATGTTGTTGCTCAAAATATTTTCCAAAATAGTTAAGAGATTCAACTATCATTGATGAACATGGGTTTGCCTTATACCGACGTCGTGATGATGGTCGAACAATTTATAAAAATGGCCATTATCTCAACAACAGATCAGTAGTACCTTATAACATGACATTTTACTTAGAATGTTTCAAGGCCATATAAATGTGGAGTGGAGTAATAAGTCGCAAGTGATGAAGTACCTGTTTTAGTATATTACCAAGGGTGCTGATTACTCTAAAGTTGTTCTAGAAAGGCTATGAATTGATTTATATTCCCTCCGTCCCAAAGTTGAGTCACTTATTTTGGGACGGAGGGAGTATATGCAAAACAAAGATATCTCTAGGTAGAAATGTGTGCTGCAGTTGTGATTAGAGATCGAGGTCGGATCAGTTTTTTGATTTATGTATTAGCAATTTGTTTTCTTTATTAGAAAGTCAGTGCCTTATTTAGTACTTCCTCCGTTCCGATTTACTCGTCGTGGTTTTAGTTCAAAATTTGAACTAAAACCACGACGAGTAAATCGGAACGGAGGGAGTACGTGTACAATTCTCATCATGGATGTTCACTTTGGTGCATGCTATTTTCCATAGTCATAGGGATGGTATTTAGCTTACTAAAAGGGCAATGACTCTTTATATTGTTAATTCTAGCTAATTGGTTGATTAGTATCGCACAATATGATTCATAGAACACTATAGTGTTTTTTATTCAGAGAAAGCACTTGATAGTTGGGGATTCAGAAGAAGAAACTAATAGATAGGACAAGCCTTGCATATACATAAAAAGAAAATCTTGCTGTGAGTCTCAAATTTCCTTTTTGGGGTTTGCACACAAATCCCAAATCTTGCAGTTTCTTTCGAACCCCATGTTTGTGCATGTCTAATTTTTAGGGAAGGTTTGCCCGTTGCATTGTGTAATACTATTTGTTATACAGATCTTTCTGAATTAGTATACTCTATTTTGTTAAGCCAAGAAAAAAAGAATCCAAGAGGTCCTGATATTTATGGGAAGTGGATCTCATGTTCCTTCTTCTGTTTCTTCTTGCTGAAAGGAAGATTTTTTTCTCAGGCTACTGTGGCTGCTTTCTGGTTCTTTGTTCCTTGAATTTTGATTTCTCCGTTCCCTCTTTCCTCTTCTTCTTCCGATCTTCCTATGTGCAACATAAATTTAGGATGTTGCCTGATTGACTATATGTTGTATGAATTAAAATACAAAGTCGATTTTAAAACTGTCGGTTATTCATATGGCATTAGTTAGATAAACAAACATGTTATTATGTATCCACTAAACAAATAAGTTCTGCTAAACTTGGCATGAAGAACAATGGTACCAGAGAAACGTTCTTTTAATTCTAATAGCGAGTGCCAGGTGGATCTGCCCATTTTTCTGTAGTCTAGGTGAAAGTGAAGAAGTGCATAACTTAGTTGGCACATGGATGTAGCCCCGTATGGTGAAATTGTTGCCCTCACATGCACAGTCCTCATCTCTGATTGCATGTCGTCTTTTAGGAGCACAGGACACGACATAAGAAAGTCAATAACACTGATTACTAAAATTTGGATGGTTAGAGCCTAACTGAATTAGTAGAATTTAGCCCTTCTAATATGGATGGGCATATTATACAAATAAGTATCAACATTTGAGTGGGTGCTATAGAATAAGAATGGCACCAGGAAATTGGTGAAGATGTGATAAAAGCTACTCCCTCCATTCCATATTAAGTGGCGTTGATTTAGTACTAAATTAGCGACACTTAATATGGAACAGAGGTGATTTAGAAAACCAGTCTATACTATTGCATCTAATCAATGGCCGAAAGATTTAAAAACCCAGCCTACACTATTGCTTTAAAAAATCAGGCTGTTTACCAAAGTTATTATCTAAGATGTGATCAATGCCCAAGTTACTATCTAAGATGTAATCAATGCTTTCCTTTGGGTCTGACTGAGTCAAAGATAATAGTGCATCAAGCTGTATGTGGTTTGCTATCTAAGATGTATGGAAAATAGGGTACTTGGACCATTTTGGGTTGGCCCTGTATGTGGTTTGCTTACTCAATATTGACCTCACTGCCACTATGCTTGCTTCTGAAACTCTTTAGCACAGAACTATATGTTCTGTTGCTCTTAATAATCAGGCTAAATGCTTTTGCTTTGTACCGAACTTTATGCCCTGCTGCACTTGCTAAATCCTTCTGCTTAATCCTTTGCATTTGAACAAAGGTCTACTGTTCTTACTCATTTGACGCCTAATTTATATGGTTTGCACCATTGTATGCCATTGAAGAGCCATATGAATAAGTTATCTTGGACTACTGCTATGATTTGCTTTTGGTGTATCATGCTATCTTTTGAACAGAGGGCTACAACTCTTACTCATTTGCCACCTAATTTACATGGATCACTGATTTATATGTTTCTTTATGGCATAGCAGAAGTGTCCTGCTATGAACCAATACCTAATTTATATGGTTTTTCTATGCTATCTTTTGAAGTAGGCGAAGGCGTCTGTCTGAAAGAAAGTGATGTGCTTTGGTGTTGTTATATGTTCCAGAGGGGGCTGAAGAGGAAGCCATTGGCGCTCATCAAGAAGTTGCACAAGGCGGTAATTGATGCTCCAACCTGGCCTCTCTGCTCTTGGGTGTAGTGAGCTGCCTGTTGTTTATAACTGTCTTAATGTTCTACAGTTGTGCCACTTGCGAGTGACAACATGCCAGAATGTGTCCTTTTTTTCCTTGGATGGACATGGCTGTTGGCAGCATATGATTTGCAACGTACCAATTAGCATCTGCGCTTGAGTGTACCATGGAATCGGCTGGTCAAGTACATTTTCTTGCCAAAACATTCCACTGAGTTTTTTTTTGGGTCAATACGATGTACATTCTTGGTGGCTGTAGCCTGTAGTGTTTGAACTGTCCATTCTGGTTGCTTTCACTGACACTGTTATTGCTGATGTTGTACAGAAAATTATATCTGAGGGTTTTTTGTGCTTCCTGTAGGTTTATACAGCATGGCATAGCACAAGTACTATATTCTTGAGCTATCATCTTCCTGTAGGCTGAGATCTTTGCACCTGTATGTCTTACCTATTAGTCATTCTGCTAAGTAGTAATTACTAAATACTTGTTTCTGATAAACAACGGTGCCTTTCTTACACAGGTTGTTTGATGCGTTCGTGCGCGTCGGCGGGACGGTGTGCAAGGCGCAACTCCGACGTGGTTCCTCGCCGGTTGGAAGGCGTTCAGGCGCAACCCCGGCGCACACTGAGTACTGCCTCGGCTACAACCTCCCTCGGTGAGCTCCATCTTCCTCCTGCTCCTCTGCTTCGGCTACTGTATGGGACATGGCCATGGCTATATTGATCCATCTAGAAAGAAGAAACGAAACACCTCAGAGTGCTCCTCAGAGCTCATGCACTCTCGGCCGTCGGATCCGTTTCCTGATGCGTTTCCGGCCGTCGGATCAAGCTGACGATCGATTTCAGCCGTCGGATCGAAATTGAGGCCGTCGGAATGAATAGTGTGCGCCTGGTCGTGCCACAGCGCGTAAATATCCTGCCCCGCCAGGGGCATTCTCATCATTTTGCTTTGTCTGTGGCGGTGGCGTTCGTGCTAGGGCGATGATGATTAGTTGTGGATGAAATAAGTGTGCTTTTGAGCAATCGAGGCACCTGTGGGTATCAAGTTGGATCCTCCTTGTTGTCTCTAGAATCCTTTTTGATCCTGTGATAGCTATGATCTGTCCTTGGATGGTCATTCTTGTTGAGTGATAACCAGGGCAGCTCCATTGTATAAATAGATTGATCTGGTGATAAGAGATGATGGGGGTAGGTTATATGATGGAGGTAAGGCGAATCTGAGCCCACTATGCAATAAAACTGCAGCTACCTCCCCTAATGTGTGTAGTATTGAAGGCAAAAGAGAACTTTTCATGTCTTGCTACTTTAAAATTCCAAAAAGGTTCATTCTTCCTTTGCTGGTTACTTAACCATGATTTTTTGTTTTGCTTTGGTTCTGGTTGAGATACTAAAGGTTGTTTATATAAGAAAATAACAGACACTTGTAGTTTTGTATGCCTCAACTGTAGCTTAGGATCCAGTGTTGTAATGTTTTTCCTAAGTAAAAATAACTCTAATCAATAATAGTGGTTCTATCCTTCTGATTTGAACTGAGAGAGGGCCACTGATTCTTGATCTTAAGGTGACCCTATTTTACTATGCCTCATGCTCATGCTGCTCTATGTTCCCTTTTAGTGTTTCTTTCCGCTGTTGCTACATTCCATTTTTTGTATACTACATGCTCTTTTTGTATCTCAATCTGCATGTGACATAACTAAATAATACATCTTCGACCAGTATTCACATTGAGATGGAAGGTTATATCTGATATCACCTAGCTCAAGTAGGAACTTTCTGCTCCAATGTTTGCTATGCAATACTTGCCTTGCCATGTTTGTTAACTATTGTGCCCTAAAATTTGTGAATGAAATGATTACATCTTCCTGTTTGTATGAGGTGGCAAGTCATTTTATTGCCTACTCTATAACATAAATTCCTTGTGATGTGCTGATAGGGAGAAAATTGTGTTATTTATGATTTTTTTCCCACTTGACATCTGCAAAGTAGAGATATGGAGCTTGGAAGCATTATATTGGATTTGAATCTCACTGATAATGCACCAGATATGCAGTTGTTTTATTGGGAAGTGAGGTCTATGATGTCTTTGATGCCATTTTTGTTTACCTCAATCTTGCCAATCGTGCTTGAATAGAGTCAAGGTTGAGTTCCAAACAAAATGATACATTGTAGGATCTCTTACTTTATAGGGAAATGCATGAGTATATTGCTGTTGCGCATATGTGACTGCAGTTTGTATTTTGTCATATCTATCAGTCCTATACCGATGTTTGAAACCAATTTAAGTGGTCCTTTGGAAGGTTTTTCAGTTTAGTCATGTAACACCCATGTGCTGGTATATTTCATTCCCTTGTGAAGTGAATCGTTTATGTGTATGAAAGTTTTTCGAATATCACAAAAAACTCATCTATCATGGATGGTTACTTTGATTTTTTAGATGTAAACAGTTTCTCAAACCTTCCTACTAACTTGACTATTACCTGCTTAATTACAACATTTGGACCGGCACCTTCGCACCAAGGCGCACAGCCGGCTCGCCGCAAGTACACCTACGCTGCCGCCTCCCCTGGGGGCTGCAAGGTGAAGTGGACGACCGAGGAGAAGCCGCACGGCGCGTCTGGGCTCTCAAGTGGGAGGCGGAGCTCGCCTCCCCCCAACGACGTCAGCTTTGATCACAAGTGGAAGTGGGAGCCCAAGTCCAAGCCCCGTGCCGCCGGCAAGGCCAAGACCAAGCTCGAGGAAGCCAGCGAGGATGACAAGAATAAGCCGGCGAGGAAGTGCACGCAGATCGAGGAGGTCCTCGCCGGCTGCGACGCCATCCGCAAGGTACTCAGTACAAAAGATGAACTTTTTTGGGGTGTTTTCAGTAGATTTCCGACTGGTTACAGTAGTTTAAAGACTGCAGTGGAATTTCAATATAATGCCAAGTCAACTTACTCAAAGTTTGCATACTGCCAAGTTAATTTACTCCATTCTTAAATGAATACTGCTAAGTTCCACAGATGCATGAGTAGATTTAAGAGAAAGATTGCAGTAGCTTAAAATGGAACTTCGCTTCACTGTTTTGGAATATTCAGTAGCTTAAAGATTGCAGTAGATTTTGACTTGGTGCAGTACTGAAACTTGCCTTGTTAGATTGTTAACTTGCTTTTATACTTGATTGTGTTAATTTTGTGGAGTATTGTATCTCATGCTTAGTGCTGCACCAAGATTCAGTATCTTGAACTACTCTAGTATTGCTTGAACTACTCCAGGAGATCATCTTAATTCTGTTAATTCTATGGAGTAGTTTCAGTAGTTTTACAGCAGCAGTACTCTTGCCTGCATATCCTTTTGTAAAACAATTATTTTATCCTTGACTTTCCTCTACAGGATGATGACTATCTAATGGTGATTCCCTATTCCCACATTTTTTGCCCTCATGTTGCAAGCTCTAAAGCTGCCCCTGCAATTTACCATCACAAGACATGTCTGGGCAGCAAGTCTCCTGTGGCGGTTACTTTTAATTCATCGTTACAATTCTTTGATGGTTTGCTTGTTCAAACCTCGATATCTGCCTGTAGATTCCCGTTGTTATCTTTGTAGTGGAAGGTACCACCTGGTGGTATGTTGCTATTTTCACTTTGTTCTGAACAAGGCATGTATAGATTTCAGATTTTAATTCCTATTTGTCTGTCGTAAAAAGTAATGTATGGTCGTGTGTTTTATCTCTGGTCGTATGAAAGCACCGAGCTTGATTCTGTCTTATAACCTGATGTTCATCTTCAGTTCCATTATGTTTTGCTTCTAACACAATTGGTTGTCTACACATGCTATCCCTGGGTTCTTACCGACAAATTGTTACATGTTTTGTCTAAACGTTCTCACCGGCACCCTTGCGCCACGGCGCGAACCCGATCTAGTTTACATGAAGCGGCGGCGACCGCCAGATGACTTGTTCCTAGTTAACAGGCTTCCACTCATCAACCATCTTGGGCTGCTGTTACTTCTCCTTGAGCTTCATCACAGGCTGATGCTGTGCTCCTTTGGGCATAGGATGGCCCTGGCCCTGGCCGCGACCGTGATATTTCCGCTGCAAAACACGCAGTACAAATTCAAAAGAGAGACGAGCGGCAGGAATCAATGATACGAGCTGTTTCCTAACAAGCAGGAGCTATGAATGACCAAAGATGGATGGTCAGACCGGCTGCTCATTGGGCTGATGTTTCTCCTCATCTTCCTCGACCTCCATCTCACAATCGAGAGGCAAGAACCGGTTAAACCCACGGATGAGCTCGGGGTGTCCCTGCAAAACCAACAGGATTCAACTACAATCCATCACGACTCAAAACAGAAAGGATCGGCAAATTGTTGCAAATATGCTACTGCTCGTGCATCACCAACCTCCAGTTACTGATATTGGATATGCGTCGAACAAACTTCTCATGCCTCCCAGGTTGGTCTGCGAAGCTGGCCTTCACGTCGCTGGCGAACTGCGCCCAGTTCCCACTTGACATATAAACCCGGCCGTTGGAACTCATGCCATGGGGAACCACCAGCTTCCGGCGGCGCAGCGGATGCGGAGGAGGTTTGTATGACCGCCTCCCCTTGGCCACCCTTCAGAAACAAGGGGATCGAACCAAGGATACTGAAATCAGACTGGCAACACCTTCTACTCATCAAAATTGACAAGAATAAAAGAATATAAACTTGGATGAGAAAAATAGAAAAGAAAACATAGCAAAAACAGTTGTTCTAAAGTGCTTTATGCTTTTTTGTGTGAATGGCCAAAGATGATCAGACCGGCTGCTCCTTGAGGTGCCGTCCTCGGTCTGATGATTGTTAGGGAAGAACTCTTTAAACCGATGGATGAGCTTGGGTTGTCCTTCTAACACGGCCTTTATTGAGTTGGCTGCAAATCAATTCTGCAAAACTAGCAGGATTCAATTTCGGTCGATCACAACAAAAAAAACAGGAAGAATCGGTAAATTGTTGTTAATGCTACAGCTCGTGTATCACATACACGTCCAGTTCTCGAAATTGCGCAGGAACAAGAGGAACAGCTTGAGCTTGACAGGTTGGTCCGCCAAGCTGTCCTTCACATCGCTGACGTATTGCGCCCAGTTACCACTAGACAACACGGAACGCCGGTCTTGGGTAGTAACCAGCCTGTGGCAGTGCAGTGGTTCCGGAGGCTCGTATGACAAGCTCCTCTCGGTCACCCTATACAACCAAGGTCCAAGGGGATCAAACGGGGAACACCATGAAGAATAGAAGGACAATAAAAGCAGACTGGTAACAGCTTGTAATCATCAGAATTCACGAGAATAAAAATATATCAGCTTGCGCAAGAAAATTGGAAGAAAGAATACCCAGAAAATAAAAAGTGGTCGCGTTCGCAGTATCCGCTTCAGCTTTCTCCTCATCAAGTTCCATAGGAGACGTTGCAGAAGTAGCCGCTCTGAAAGTCCAAAATCTTACTCGATCAAACAAATGAAGGAATACACTACAACAATGAAAGACACGGAAATGAAGCACTCACGCTGAAGCAACAGGCACGACCACCTTAATCCTGGGCAGAGCCTTCCGGGGCTTGGGTGGGGCGACTTTGGCTTGTTTTGCTGTCTTCTCAGTCGACGTTTGAGTGCGCTTGAGAATCCCTGCACTCGACGCCGCTGCCTTGCCGTGGCCACCCACAGGATCTTGTGAATGCTTGGAACGTCTTTCAGAGCGTGGAGGTGACTCGACCTCCGAGCTCTAGTCAGAGTCTTCGCTGTCATCATCGTTGACTCGACCTCCGAGCTCTAGTCAGAGTCTTCGCTGTCATCATCGTTGTCGTCTGCATACTCAATATCGGCGCTCCCGCCTTCGCTCTCTCCTTCTCCAAGCTGCTGCACTCCGTTCTGCATGGAATACATCTCCGTGAAAACCTGCAAGTCACAAGCCGCAGATATCAGTCAGATTCAAAAATCAATGCATATTGGAGATCACAAGACAGAAATACTCGACAAATCGGGCCTAACCTCTCCTGGGCGTTATTGGCGTTGAATGGCAAGATCCTCCTGCCTCCACGGGGGTTGTCTTTGTTGCCAGTGATGCTTCGCAATCACTGAGCCACCGTCTCCTTGGCGACCTCCTCCGGGTGGACCCGAGCGGTGTCTTCAAGGCTCGAATACATCCACATTGGGTGGTCACGAGCTTAGAGGGGCTGGATGCGTCGACTGAGAAACACCTCCAACAGATTCATGCCAGTCACTCCACCCTGGACTAACGCAACAAACGTGTCGACCAAAATTGCTACCTCGGCCTTCTCCCCATCCTCTACGGTCAGCGAACGAGGAGTGCAGAGTCTCTCCAGAGAGAAAGGGGAAGACCAGTCGACTGGCCAATAGTCGGAACGTCTTCGAAGTAGAACCAGGTTGACTGCCATCCCCTAACCGACTCAGGAAAAGTCATCGGCGGAAAAGTGCTCCTACCTCTCATCTGGATCCCTAAACCCCCACACATCTGGATCACATGCGTCTTCTCGTCAGTCGGATTGGCTTTCTTCACCTTCTGAGATCGGCATGTGAAGATATGTTTAAACAGACCCCAGTGTGGGTGACATCCTAGGAAGTTTTCACACATCGAAATTAACGCAGCAAGATAAGAGATGGTGTTTGGGGGGAAATGGTGGATCTGAGCACCAAATAAGTTTAAAAAAACCCGGAAGAACGGATGAGGAGGCAAGGAAAAACCTCAGTCGACATGAGTGGTGAGGAGGACACGCTCACCCTCGCGCGGCTGGGGCTCGGTTTCCCCCTCTGGCAGTCTCCAGGACCCATGAGCAATCAGGCCGTCGGCAACGAGGTTCTCCAGATCTTCCTTCACGACGGTGGAGCGGATCCACTCCCCCTGGATCCAACTAGGCGGCAGGCCGGACCGCGACGTCGACCCCTTCGCCGCCTTCTTGCCCTTCGTCGTCGCCTTCTTCGTGCGCTCCAGAGCCACGGTCTTGTCCTTCACCATGGCGGTGGGGCTCGAGAGGAATAGACGGAGGAGTGGAGCGTCGGGGAAGATGGGGCGGAGAAGCAGAGATGATGAGGGCGAATTGGGAAGCACTGTACCACGCAACGGCAGCTACGCCTTTTATGGCTTCACTTCCGGGTGACTGAACCGTGGGCCCATGCGATCCTGGCGCATCCCGTAACAAACGCCAGCCCGATACGTGGCGGAAAAGACTGCACGAGGATCGAGGAGTCCCTATCCACCTGCCCCGCTTACCGCGCCGCATCTCGTCCCGTGCGCTTCTCTAAATTTCGAATACCGCGAGATCCGGGATCGCAGTGTAGTCGATCACGCCAAAGATATCCCAATCCAATCTGCGTGAAGATACACATCATAGTTCACTCGGAAATTCCACAAGCAAGAATCGATCAAGGCGACTAACGAAGAGTTAAAGTACCAGCAAGCCTTCAGGTCCCAGAAGAAATGTCTCTGAGACATTGAATTGGGTCAGAACCAACTTCAACCCTTCTTCATTTGGTCCTCAATCCATTCGGGAGCTAATGATGAAGACATGTACCTAGGGTAGGGTCTTAGGCCTGACCTAGACGCCCTACCCAAGGACACTTTCCTAGAGTCCAAGACCAACAAGATTGACAGAAGATACTGACTGAAATCTTCTGCGAGTGTCATCCACTCGATGATAGATTCCACTCGGATATCCCAATTCCACTCGACCATACAAGAACCCACTCGGAGTACAGAGGACCTAGTCACCCCCGGATGGCAACGGTCACGCATTCACTCCGTCGTCATCAAGACCATTAATTATGGGCGTTACCAGTAACGTTCAAGACATAATTATCATTGAACCCATGTGTAACTGAGGGCTGCGAGGGGCCGGGCGCACTCCATATAAGCCATCCCTCCCCTCTGGCACAAGGGTTCGGACCCCCCTTAAACATTTGCACACATCCAGTCGACAAGCCTCCATGGCACCGAGACGTAGGGCTATTACCTCCTCCGAGAGGGGCCTGAACTCGTAAATCTGTGCATACAATCTCGCCGTAGCTAGGACACTGCCCTCTCCTACGTACCCCCTACTCTTACTGTTAGACTCGTTCCCACGACACCGGTACACTAGTGCAGAACCGGGCTTTAGCGCCGGTTCGTAAGGGCCTTTAGTGCCGGTTCCACAACCGACACTAAAGAGTGGGGACTAAAGGTCCCCCCCCTTTAGTACCGGTTCATCACGAACCGGCGCTAAAGTGCCACCACGTGGCACGAGGCAGGCCCAGGTGCGTGCAGGACATTAGTACCGGTTGGTAACACCAACCGGTACTAAATGTTTGGGGGTGTTTTGGTATTATTTTTTATTTTTCCTTTAATTTTGTGTTTTCAATTTAATTTAGTGATTATTTTAGTTGTTAAATCATTAGGTGAAAGTACGGCAGATTAGTTTCGACTGGATGCATGTGGATCCTAGCGAAGTGATCAAGTATATGCCATCCATATTATACTTGATCACCTAGTGATATAATATGGATATGGCATATACTTGATCACTTAGCTAGGATCCATCCAGCTGAAACTAAGCTGCGATTTCTTTTATAAATGATATAATAACTCATCATCATCATCATATTAATATAAAAACTCTTACATCATATCATCAACAACAGTAAACTAGCTAGCTAAAAATCATCATAGTCATCATTACCACTGTTTAATCATCATAGTCATTACCGCTATCTAATCAGCACCAACACTAGCTTAAAGAAAAACATTCACTTGTACCACAAGCAAAGATATCATCGAGTTCAACATGGTCATCATATTATAAGCGTTCATAACACCACAGAAGCAAATCACCCTTTGAGATTAAGTTCAGGACGAAGAACACGGACATGAGAGGACAAAAGTACTAAGAGCATGAACTAGCTAAATCACTCCTGCCGCTCTCTCTCAGGTAAAATAGCATAGAACATGTATAGCTCTCCTGATTCATCATACTGGAGCATGCAGATGAACCTGTCTCCTAATCGTGGGCTGCGCTTCTCATTGCTGCCCCCTAGTACTTCTCTGGGATCGTTAACAATTTTGCTCCAATCTTTCACTATTAAGCATTCATCGCTTTTAGAAATCCTGAATGCACTCATGTGCAATGTAGGATATCTTGGCCGTAAGCTAACCATTGACATGTGACCTTTAGTCTCGATCCACTGAGGCACAACTGTCATCGGGAGTCCCTGTTGAAGAACATCGTATAGTAATTAATATACTTAGCAATGAAAGTTTAGCAAAAAAATAATGTATGCAAAAGATGCACTGAGGACAAATAGTAAAAATCTTACCATCTTTCGTAAATAGATGTGACCGTAGTTCAATACGATCACTATTGGTCGCACGTTTTGAGTACTAACATTTCTAAGTGCAGGAAGAAAATTTGTCTTAACAGTATGAAGATCCTCAAGCCATGAAACATAATGACTTATCTCCTCGCAGTTTAGTTCAGCTCCGGGACAGTAGTAGGTCCTGTCTACCAAGCGCCGGACATGTTTGCTTGAATGGAAATAAGCTGTCAATAGAAATTAGTTGTCAACTATTTTTGAATAAACAATATCAAAGACATAAATATGGTTGAGAAACTCACATAATGGTAGAACTGGAGGCGTCTGCACATCGACCCAGATGTCTCTATTACCTTCAATATCATCTTCCGGACGAATATCAAAGGTGATAACCATATCAGGCTCAAATGCATAAGCCTTGCATAGTGCTTGCCAAGTTTTGCATTCAAAATAGGTGTACGTGTCTGCATTGTATAATTTGACGTTGAAAGTATAACCATGCTCGGTCTTCAGGTAAACTCTCTTTACCTCCATAGTTTCCATAGCACTGAGACCTATCTTATCCAAGACAAAAATTCTTGCATGGCAGGGGATGCGCTAGTAAAATAGTGAAAATTTAAAATTATAAGTTGAAGAAAATGAAGCATATATAAGTCATGCTTAATTACGAAAAAAGACTTGTCGTTGTGACTTACTGTATCCACTTCGAAGGTCTCATCCAGCTTGATGCTGAAGCGCCTATCATCAACAAGGAAATTTCTGTTGCACAGGTCGCGCTGGTCTTCACAGTATTCGCACTTAATGAAATCTTTTCGTCGTCAGACGATATTTCCTATGTTCATATAGGTGAAACATTAAACACTTACTAGTTCTATTAATTCAACTACTTCTATTAGTTCAACTAGTTCTATTAATTCAACTAATTCAACTAAGCATTTAATAAAAATAAACTTGTTCTATTAATTTTTTTACTAAAATAAAATAGTTAGTTCTATATAGTAATATTTTAATTAGATCATCAAATCTCAGATATCTAAATTTTCTTACTAAAAATAAACTAGTTCTATTAATTCAACTAATTCAACTAAGAATTTACTAAAAATAAACTAGTTCTATTAATTTTCTTACTAAAATATATAAAGTAGCTATATATAGTAATATTTAATTAGATCATCAAATCTCATATACCAAAATTTTCTTACTAAAAATAAACTAGTCCTACTAATTCAACTAGTTCAACTAAGCATTTACTAAAAATAAACTAGTTATATTAATTCAACTAGTTCAAATAATCTCATATACCTAATTTTTCCTTTTAAAAATAAACTTGTTCTATTAATTTTCATACTAAAAATAAACTAGTTATATTAATCCAACTAGTTCAAATCTCATATATATACCTAATTAATATCTAGCTAATTCATCTCAAATTGACATTAATATTTAACATATTTTCCATATAATTCATCTAACATTAACATTCTAACATTCTTATCTATGTAATTCATCTAACATTAATCTAAACAACAGAAAACATAAAATAAGTAAAAAAATATGTGTGTGTGTGTATGTGTGTGTACGAGTGGGGGCGGCAGCGTACGGGCGGCGGCGCGAGACGGCGATGCGACGGGGACGGCACGACGACGGGCGTCGGGCCGGGGGCGACGGCGCGATCGAGACGGCGACGTAGTATGGGGCGGCGGCGACGGGCGGTGGGGCGACGACGGTGACGGCGTACGACGGGCGGCGGGGGCGACGGCGGTGACGGCGATGACGGGCGGCGGGGGCGGCGAGGGTGGCGCGCGATGGGCGACGGCGTGGCGGCGGCGGCGATGTCGCGCGAAGAACTTGGAGAAGAAGTGGGTCGATGAAACTGATTTTTTCGTAAGTGCCATATATATAGGAGGGGCCTTTAGTACCGGTTGGAGCCACCAACCAGTACTAAAGGCCAATTTTTGCCAGGTCAAGCGGCGGGAAACGCCCCCTTTAGTACCGGTTCATGGCTTGAACCGGTACTAAAGACCCACGCATTAGTACCGGTTGGAGCCACCAACTGGTACTAATGGTTGTGCGCTGCCACCAGCGGTGCACAATGTTTAGTCCCACCTCGCCGAGCGAAGGGCAGCCGCACTGGTTTATAAACCCAGCCGCGGCTGCTCCTTCGAACTTCTCTATATAGCAGGCTTCTGGGCCTAACTTCGACACGCTGCCCTGTGAGCCTGCTGGTCCTTCTGGGCCTGTATTTGCAAACCCTAGGTCTGGCAGACCCACTGGACAGCGCCCCAACAATTTTTTATATAATTTTATTCTATTTATTTCTGAGTAGTTTTTTTGCTGTATTTAGTTTCTTTGTGAATATAACAATTTTTTATAGTTTTTTTCTTTTTTGCATTATTTATTTTCTGCTATTTATTTTTGAGTAAATTTTTTATATAGTTTTTGTCTTTTCCGTTTTATTTATTTTCTGTTTTATTATGGTGCATACTGAACGCAAAAATAGGCTGGAGTTTAAAAAAATTAAAAAACATCAAAGTGCCCGTGTAACAGATGAGTTCTCGTCCGAAACCGTGATACTCCGAAAGAGATTGTCCAATTTGTACACGAGGTGCGCTAGTTTTCGCCGTGACCCTCTCTACTGTTTTGCACATGCTATGCGGGTGAAATGATGATACCATGCCAAGTTCCAACATTTTCAGAGTTCATTTTGTTGTGATTTTCAATTTCACCGTCATTTAGCTCTCTAAACAAATCGGTAAATGACTGAAAAACAGCAAATGATGTCAGAACGTGTTGGAAATTGATGACGTCGCTTTGAATGATGCATACTGAACGCAAAAATAGGCTGGAGTTCAAATAAGTTTAAAAAACATTGAAGTGCCCGTGTAACAGATGAGTTCTCGTCCGAAACCCTGATACTCCGAAAGAGATTGTCCAGTTTGTACACGAGGTGCGTCCAGTTTTCGCCGTGACCCTCTCTACTCTTTTGCACATGCTATGCGGGTGAAATGATGATACCATGCCAAGTTCCAACATTTTCAGAGTTCATTTTGTAGTGATTTTCAATTTCACCGTCATTTAGCTCTCTAAACAAATCGGTAAATGACTGAAAAACAGCAAATGATGTCAGAACGTGTTGGAAATTGATGACGTCGCTTTGAATGATGCATACTGAACGCAAAAATAGGCTGGAGTTCAAATAAGTTTAAAAAACATTGAAGTGCCCGTGTAACAGATGAGTTCTCGTCCGAAACCCTGATACTCCGAAAGAGATTGTCCAGTTTGTACACGAGGTGCGTCCAATTTTCGCCGTGACCCTCTCTACTCTTTTGCACATGCTATGCGGGTGAAATGATGATACCATGCCAAGTTCCAACATTTTCAGAGTTCATTTTGTAGTGATTTTCAATTTCACCGTCATTTAGCTCTCTAAACAAATCGGTAAATGACTGAAAAACAGCAAATGATGTCAGAACGTGTTGGAAATTGATGACGTCGCTTTGAATGATGCATACTGAACGCAAATAGGCTGGAGTTCAAAAAAGTTTAAAAAACATTGAAGTGCCCGTGTAACAGATGAGTTCTCGTCCGAAACCCTGATACTCCGAAAGAGATTGTCCAGTTTGTACACGAGGTGCGTCCAGTTTTCGCCGTGACCCTCTCTACTCTTTTGCACATGCTATGCGGGTGAAATGATGATACCATGCCAAGTTCCAACATTTTCAGAGTTCATTTTGTAGTGATTTTCAATTTCACCGTCATTTAGCTCTCTAAACAAATCGGTAAATGACTGAAAAACAGCAAATGATGTCAGAACGTGTTGGAAATTGATGACGTCGCTTTGAATGATGCATACTGAACGCAAAAATAGGCTGGAGTTCAAAAAAGTTTAAAAAACATTGAAGTGCCCGTGTAACAAATGAGTTCTCGTCCGAAACCCTGATACTCCGAAAGAGATTGTCCAGTTTGTACACGAGGTGCGTCCAGTTTTCGCCGTGACCCTCTCTACTCTTTTGCACATGCTATGCGGGTGAAATGATGATACCATGCCAAGTTCCAACATTTTCAGAGTTCATTTTGTAGTGATTTTCAATTTCACCGTCATTTAGCTCTCTAAACAAATCGATAAATGACTGAAAAACAGCAAATGATGTCAGAACGTGTTGGAAATTGATGACGTCGCTTTGAATGATGCATACTGAACGCAAAAATAGGCTGGAGTTCAAAAAAGTTGAAAAAACATTGAAGTGCCAGCGTAACAGATGAGTTCTCGTCCGAAACCCTGATACTCCGAAAGAAATTGTCCAGTTTGTACACGAGGTTCGTCCCGTTTTCGCCGTGACCCTCTCTACTCTTTTGCACATGCTATGCGGGTGAAATGATGATACCATGCCAAGTTCCAACATTTTCAGAGTTCATTTTGTAGTGATTTTCAATTTCACCGTCATTTAGCTCTCTAAACAAATCGGTAAATGACTGAAAAACAGCAAATGATGTCAGAACGTGTTGGAAATTGATGAAGTCGCTTTGAATGATGCATACTGAACGCAAAAATAGGCTGGAGTTCAAAAATGTTTAAAATACATTGATTATCATAAAAAAATTGATTATCTATGATCTTTTTGTGTACAATCTGAATTGTCAATATGAGTCCTCAACGGTTTAGAAACCGGTGAAGACTCATATTGCGACCATATATTCTACACATAGAGTTCAATGAAGACAAAGTGCTTGTGATAGTTTGAGAAGTAACATATTTAAGGTGGTAAAAATCTTGCTAGGGGAGCGAGGTGGGACTAAAAACAGCCTGCCACAACCTCTTTACTACCGGTTCGTGCCACGAACCGGTACTAAAGGTGCTGTCCGGGCCCCATCCTCTTTAGTACCGGTTCGTGGCATGAACCGGTACTAAAGGTTCGCCCCGAACCGGTACTAAAGATCTCCTCCCGCCTAGCCGTTTAAACCGGCACTAATGGACACATTAGTGCCGGCTCAAATGCAAACCGGCACTAATGTGTCTCACATTTGACCCTTTTTCTACTAGTGGTAATTATTAATTTACCACCTTATATTAGCTTCTGATCAAGTCGATTGTGTTCTAGTCAGATTTATAAACGGTTCATGTTTGTTTTGCAGAGGGAGAGAGAGAGAGAGCAAAACAGGCTAGCGACCGAAGAAAGCGACTCATCGACAAAGTACATGTGGGACACCCCTTTCAACCGAGCCATCAACATAATGCAGGGACACCCGGAGGACCAACGGCCGCAGTATGGACATGTGCATGTCGCCGGAGATGGTGCCACGTGGACGTACTACTTCGGTGAGGACCAGGAGGCAAAACACAGAGAAGGAAGTTCAGCCAGGTGACAATCGACCAGAAGGTGGCGGCGACGGTCGAGGAAAAACAACTGAGAACAACGAAGCCACCAAAGCTGAGGTGGTCTAGCAGGTAGTCCAGGCAGCGGTAGCTGCCTGCAGAATTGATTTCGCATCTACGATTATTGCCTTGATTTTGGCTGTTGTCACCTGGACGAAGGAAAATCCAGACAAAATGGCCTCTGATTATCCCCTTCCAAGCTTCGTCGGAAGCTACTCGGTGAACATCACACCCGTACCTGCTCTCGCAACCGGATCTGCTCCCGCACTTGCTAATAGTAGCCCGTCCTCCATCTCTTCCATGCTCGGTGGGGCTTCCACATTGGCTGAGCTCGTCGCCCAGACGGTAATTCCGCGTCGCACCCTCGTCAACATATCCATAATATTTCGTTTTTGTTGCCTTTCGGATGTCTAACACACTGCACACCTCGCAGGCCGACGAAAACCCATGCACCCTCCTCTACAACATCAACGACCAGTTGGTGGATGTGGGAAAGTGTACGATAACGAAGCCCAAGGAGCACTTGTTCCATGAACGGTAGATGTACACATCTTCTTCTTGTGGAGGCGGTCGGGAGCACACCAAAGACAAGATACCGATGCAAGGTATGACCATCACCCCACCCACGCAATTACCCATGTCTGTCATGTTGGCTGAGAGCGGACGATGCAAGGAATTTTCTCTCGTGGTAATAATAAATTCATATTTCATTTTTAATGTGAATTTGTGGCATACTTCTAACACGCACTGGTATGCATGGTATTTGACGTTATTCTTAGTCTCATAGTTTTAGCCCTAGGCTTTGAGAAATTCTGGCTCCACCTCTGCTCCAAAGGCGCTGGCGAAGAAGCTTCCCTGTGGCAAGAGCTCAACTCAGATGATGGCGCACCTCGAACGGCTAGGGCTTGGTCTGGGAGGGAATAGACGCCGATTAGTTTGGGTAGCAGCATATAAACCGAACAAGGGAGTCAGGAACACTGAGATCGTTCTTTTTGATCGTACCTTTTGTTAACTCCGTTTCGGTCGTACACTAGTTGCAGGCCCGGCCCATAGGCCGGGCAAACGGGGCGCCCGCCCTGGGCCCGCGGAAGGCAGGGGCCCCAACCGAGGTAGTTCCTTCATAGCTCGTAAGAAGCCCAAGAAATTTATCGAGAATACAGAGGGCCCATTCGGTCGTGGCGCTGGGGCAAAACCCGGCGATCTTCTTTTTGTACCTATGAACATTCGGATTCAGTAATAAAGCTTTGTGAGATTCTAAAAAAAAAAAAACTTTCTCCTCGATTCCTCTAGATCGCAAAATCCCGACTCCCATAACAGCGCCGCCATTCCCATGCGTTTCCGATTCCAAGGTCACCGCTGGCCATTAATGGAGATTAAAGGCGAAAGTCCGTTCCCACATCAGCTCTCCTTCCCTTCTCAATGTTCTTCGTTCCCCATCAACTAGATGTTGGAAACATGGAGACGGTAGGTGTTCTTCTTTTCTTCCTTCCCATAATCCCGTCCCTCCTCAATTAAATAGCTATGTCCTCCTGCTCTGAGGAGTCCACATCTACCTGCACAGGTGTTCTTCTAATATTCACTGGATCTAAGTGTGAGAGAGTCCTCGGGAGTCAGGAGATTAGGAGAACTGCAGCATGGGGGAAATTATTCAGTTCTTAGTGTCGTCTTCTCGTTCGTGCTGAATATTGCAACCTGCGGATCCGGCAATCTAGATCCACATCAATCCATATTCAGGTGCGTTTGTTCCCTATATTAATCATTTATGCTAACTGTTCCTGTTAGTGTCATGTCGTCTAGAAAGTGTTTATTTGGTAAAAGAAAGAACAGTAAAAGGTAGCTCAAAGATGAATTGGTAGAAACCCAAAAAGGACCAATTGACAAATTTTTCAGAACTAGTAATTCTTCTAGAGACCCCGTGGAACTAGCCATAGTAAGTGTTGAAGAGCAACTGACTGAGAATACAGATGCTACAAATGATGATATGAACCATGGTGATAATAATTCCAGCCAACATGAAAAGTTGAAAACCTAAGTCACTAACCAAATTCAGAAACACCGGGAGTCGATGAACAACAATCATGCACTGTTGATATTTTGGATCCTCCAAACTATGACAATATGATTGATAAGGATAGGGATATTTTAGTTGAGATAGTAATTCTAGACAAAATGAATTCTCCGTTGTTAAAATTTAGTAAAACGAGTTTATGTGGAATTACATTATTTCATTACTATCATGGTGTAGTTCTCCTTATCAATAAATAAATTGTACTGCCAATTCTAAAGACCAAAGATCATCGTCTATGCTATGCACTAGATATATATTTTTTAAATAGAAAATATTTTTAGCTTTCGAATCAACAAGGGCCCCTTGTTGATGTCTTGCCCCAGGGCCCCGCAAATCTGTGGGCCGGCCCTGACTGGTTGGGCTTGTATCGCTAGACTAGTCTCATCGATCCTGAGATCGTAGCTGGGCTTTTTGGGGCTAGTCCAATTGGTGGTGTTGGTCGCTATGAAAGCCCGGGAAAGAAAGAGCTAAGATCGATCGATGCGATTGCTATGCGCATGGGCGTGAGAAAAAAATGTTGAGATCGAAAGCTCGAAAAGATCGACGGAAAAGGGAACCATACCTTTTAGATAGGAGAGAAGATAGGTGAAAAAAAGAAAAATCTCTTCTTTTTAAATCTCAACTGTCAATCTTTGTGGTTAACATAAAATTAATAACAAATATAAAGGAGTAATGGATGGAGAACTATGAAATCTTTCTTCCTTTAATATTAGGTATAAATATCATAGTGAACTCATTTATTGCCATGCATGGCACATATACTAATATAACATTTAGTATGATACGGTATCATATCATGATACTCAATCCTCTTTTTCCTCATTTACTTGTGTGTCACTCAGCAAAAATGCATTGTTAACATGCATGATACTACCTACAGTACTCCCATTGTGACAAGCCTAACAGGAGACAAAACACGATGGTGTTTTAGCACTCATGTATTCTATGGATATACTATATATTTGGTACAATTAATGTATTCTAAGTAATCATCATTAGATTGCTAGACATATTTATTAAAATTAATAATGTATCGTAAGTAATCATCATTATATTGCTAGACATATTTATGAAGGTGGGGAATTGTATCGCTGAATTGAATTTCGGCCTCTCTCGGCTTCTCTCTCATATATATACCTAAGAACATGAATGTATACAAATCATGAGGCATTTATTTCTGATTTCTCTCTCCTATTTCTATTAATGACTCCAAATATGCAACGTCGCCATGCATGTTATTCTCTTTCTTTTTTCAATTGTTCCATGCATGGTGTGCATGAGCCTTATTTATGGTATCCAATTAGCGATTAATGCATTAATACACATACCCGTTGCAATAGCACACATCTAAATATATATGCATTAATGCATTAATACACATACCCGTTGCATGCAAAATTTAATGAGTTTGAATCCGCGAGGCATTAATGAAAAACCAGCTAGGGCACCTAGGTGCCCCAAACATTTTACCTATATATATATATATATATATGCAAAGAATGTGTAGATACAGCAAATCGCATATTGTACTGTACTTCGACCAGGAAACACACATACACATTTGCCAAGAAAGTATTTGCATTTTCAATTGCATCGTCTTGATGGCCAAGCGCACCGGCCTTGCTCATGCACCTACGCTACTCTCGCTGCTGTTTCTCATGTGCTTTGCTATCCATGTACACTGTAAGTCGCATTTGAGTTACTAGTATTTTCTCTTCTTGCAATAATGAAATACTCCCTCTTTCTCATAATGTAAGACGTTTTTTGACATTATTATAGTGTTAAAAAACATCTTATATTATGGGACGGAGGGAGTACTTTACAAATATTATAATCGCATCAAAAGGATGCAACTGAAAAGAGCTGAACCCTCGTATCTGCAAACTAGTCCCCCCCCCCCCCCCCCCCTCACACCAACACACACACTTGTTGAATTTGAAAGAGCTTTCAGATAGTATAGTTTTTGTGACATGTAGTTTACATTTTATTAGTTAAATTTATAGGTCAAAGTTTAGCACAAAATAAGAGGAGGCCTAATAAACCCGAACGGATGGAGTAGTTGATTGAGCACTAACACAATGGTTGTCCATAGTTTATTCCTCTTCCGATGGCGTGTATGTGCGACTCGCTAGATGCATAATCGTCATTTGATTTGGTAATCTACAGGGACTTATGGATATTAATTGTTGATATATTTTTTTGTCATGTAGGTCGAATCATGGATGTCAAAATCAACAACAAGATTAATTTCCCACACGGATTGTGCGTGCATAAGAGTGCTCAAGACTGCCCAGATTCATCTTATTGTGACTGTTGTTTAGTAAGGAGCCGCTGCTATCGTACAATGGACATATGCGTCGACGAGTGCAAAAAAACTTCTTCAGGCACATCGACGACGCCGACCCATCTTCCTTTTCCATCCCATACATTCTGATCAATTTTATGTTGTTCCAAGTGATCATTCTAATGCGCTAGCTGATGTGAATTGGAATAAAAAACAATTTTGTAATTTACTTACTGAAGTTCAGCTGGTCACTGTCATATACATAGTGTGTTGGTTTTGTTGGATCCCTTTTCACTAGAACCAGTAAATCATCTTTGAAACAAACAAACAAAAAGATGATGCTAGATATGGACTGATCCCCTCACTTGGAGGCGTCGGTATGGACTGATCCCCTCACTTCCCCTTCCCCTAAGTCTCCCGGGCGAAAGCCCTAACTTTGTCGGGCGGCGACGGCGCTCACGGCGCCGTTCCCTTCTTGAAGGCGCCGCTTTGGGAACCTTGGGGCTGGGTGGCCGGCGCTTGTGGGTGGTGGGCGACGGCGGTGGTGTGGCCCTATCCTAGCATGGATCTGCGTCCGTTGCTTGGAGATGGACTCACGTAGGTGGAGGTCGTCGTTTGGCGTCATGGTGGCGTTGATGGCGGAGGCACCTACCAAGGTTGGCACCTCAATCTGCTCTGAAGATGGACTAGTGAAAGATGGCGGCGACGACACATGTGAGTGCGTCAGACCGGTTTGTGCCCCGGACCCGGTATGTGGCTCGGTCGGGGCCTCCGGCTTTAGATGTTAGGTTTAGGTGAGAGGTCTGGGTATTTGGCCCAGTTTGCACCCCTTCATCATATGGATTGGAGTAGCGGCTGATGTTGCCAAGATGATGGATTCAGACATATTGTTGTACTACTTTGTAAGGTCCTCGAGAATAATTAATAAAATGGCCGTATGCATCTCCCAGATGCAGAGGCCGGGGGTCATCCTCCTTTTCTAAAAAAAAGATGATGCTAGAATGACTTATTATTGGCAATTAGCAGAAGACTACATGTACAACAATTATGGAATAAATATTCAATATCGCAACTAGAAGAGATGACAAGACACACAACACATATATAACATATATTATTTGAACACTGACCTCTTCAAATTAAAAGTGCCTTTAAAATAAAATAAAAATATTGCCTTCACTAAGGAGTCATATATCCTTCAAAACTACAAGCACCCTACAAATAGAGCTATGTGGTGGGGGTGTGAGGGGCAAGTAGAGCCCCTCTGTCAGAGTGGTGTACCATTGTGTTGGGCGTTTCGGCTCACTACCCACCAGTATGTGCCCAGGGTTTGGTGTATCACATGGCATTGTGTGCGTGCTAGGGATCGAGGGGTGGTGATTAACTGATAAATGTTCCGTTTAGAGTCATTGTGACAAATAAGACGGTGTTTGGCGACACAAACCCGGGATTGCTTTGTCATAGCCCTAGAATAATTGCATGTGAGTGGTTGCATTAGTGAGCATCATGCATCATATTTAAATTTCTGAAACTTGAATTGAGGATAACCAAAGCCTCAAAATTTAATTAAAGGGCAAGAACCCTGAAAATTGCATTCAATAAACCCAAAATGCGCTTTGATCCAAACCCAAAATAATAAAACATTTTTAAGGAATTATATTGGGCACTGAATTTAAATCACTATGCTCTTTGAATTTGAATTTATATGCATATAACTAGAATATATTTTCAAATGCTTCTGAAATAATTTATGTGCCTTTGGAAAAGTCCATGAAGCAACATAAAAATATTCAGAGGATTTTGGCATTGTTTGAATTATGTTTGAATACGAAAACAGAGGCAAAAGAAATAAATTAAAAAATGAATAGAAAGAAATATAGATGAGAGGGAGAAACCTCACCTGGGCGGCCTAGCACTATGCGGCCCACTGGCCCACAGTGGCAGTCACCCCTAACCTCGCGCCAGAAGGACGCTGCGCGCGTGGTCGCTGCGCGACGTCACGTGCCCGAGCCACCTCCTGCTTCCGCCGATGCTGGAGGCTGTCCGAAGACGGCACAGCTGCCCCGACGCAAAAATGTTGAACAAGTATTTTTCTGTGTGTGTTAACCGATATTATTTCGAAAAAACATGGGAAAACCGAGTAAAAAGAAAAAACATAGAAAAAGCATCTTGAATTAGACAAGTAAAAATGAAGAAAAGGAAAGAAAGGAAAAAAAAGCATGGGAAAACCGAGTAAAAAGAAAAAACATAGAAAAAACATCTTGAATTGGACGAGTAAAAATGGAGAAAAGGAAAGAAAACAAAAAAAAAAGCAAAAAGAAAGTAAACATGGTAAAACCCGGCTCATTTTTCTTCTAGTAGGCCGAGTTCTCCATAGTGTACAATATTAGAGTCTATTGCAGTGGCTACTAGCGTTTGGAAGCAACTAGTTGATCCCAGGATCAATCCCCTGCTAGTACCATTTTTAACTCTGGTTTTTCCGAAAATTTTCGCTACAGTGGGCAGGCCCGATATGTAGCACTCGACGCGAGAATCCCTCGTCTCGTGTAACGCGAGGAATAGGGGCGCCCTTAGCAGGATGTGTTAGGTAGATCTAAGCAGTTCATCTCCATCAGCATGGGCTGGTGTCCCAAGAAGGGAGCTTGAGGCCCAGTTCAATGGCTCTTAGGGAGAGGAAAATTGTTCTGAGGAGAGGAAAACGGTTCGAGGATGACACTTCGGAAGGGCATTCCCATGTAATTTGGAGCAACTTCCTCTTTTTGTTTTCGCGAAGCTGTGCTTAATGGTTAAAACTTTAACAAATAGAGTTGTATACATAAATATAGTAGTTGGCGATCAACCTTGGTGAGTTTCCATTTCTCGTCCAGGTATCGGCAGTGTTCGAATAAGATATGAACACAATTTGCAAATACAATTTTCCAAGTCTCGTAGTAAATCTTGCCTATATCACTTGAGTTTTAAGTCTCTTTTATAATCAAAGTTATCATATAAATCTTCGTGTTTGTGAAATTTTATCACTTTTTTCGCGGGTAGAAAATTTTATCACGGTGGACATTAAATTTTGGAGTTTTGTATGGCTATCCATGATACAAGATATATTTGTCTGCTAGATTCTTCTAATGTGATCTATCTCATCTCCAACCCGCGAAAACACAGTTTCCCCCTCGACCCGACGGTGCCCCGTATTCCAGAAAAGCGGTCGGCGGGAGGGACATTTCAGCCCGCGCCCATTCCCCACCCCCTTCCGTAGCCGCCCGCCATTGGTTCCGCCCGTCCGCCGCTGGCGATTCCGGCCAAATCTGCGGACGGAATCACGCCGCGGGGGCGCCCCTCACCCTGTTCCACCTAGCCGCTTCACTGGGTCCACGGATCCGACGATCAGAGCCGCCCCTTGTCGTCGTCGCCGCCCCGGGATCCACCGCCGCAAAGCCACTGCCCCGAGCCGCCGGTGAGTACTTGTGCTTGTGCTTTGGGAGGCGCTATGCATAGTTGGTTCATGCGGCATTCGTATTTATGAATTTAGATGGAATTGAGCCCTTGCGTGAGGTTTTTGCTCGAGGATTCGTCCAATTCGGACGACTCGGATGTTGAGACGCTGCTTGAGAACCATCGGCAGCAGATGTTGGTGATGGCCCTTGCCGTGAAGGAGCACGAAGATGAGAACCAAAAGAGACGGCGTGGATCAACCGTCGGGCGTACGTCTTTGCATTCTTCGAAATCGCCATCTCGGGAACGAGATGTTGATGCAAGACTACTTCGCGGACAATCCAACATATCCGCCGCACCTCTTCAGAAGAAGGTACCGAATGCGCCGATCCCTTTTTGTAAAAATAGTGCAAGCTTGCGAGGTCAATTGTCGGTATTTTACTCAAAGAAGAAATACCGCGGGCTTGAAGGGATTTAGTGCATATCAAAAAAATCTTGGTAGCTATGCGGCTAATTGCATAGGACATTCCGGCTGAATATGTCGATGAGTGCCTTCGCATTGGTGAAGATACTACAATTGAGTCAGTGTGTAGGTTTGCCAAAGTGATCATCCGTGTCTTTCATCGTGAATATCTTTGGGCACCCAACGAGGAAGACACAAAAAAGTTGATGGCATCAAGTGAGAGAAGAGGTTGGCCTGGCATGCTAGGAAGCATTGGTTGTATGCATTTGACTTGGAAAAACTGCCCGAAGGATGGCAGGTAATGTATTGTGGCAAGTCACGTGATGCAACAATTGTGCTAGCTAGAGGCCGTAGCATCCGAGGATTGATGGATTTGGCATTGCTTTTTTGGTATGGTGGGTACTCTCAATGATATCAATGTGTCACAACGGTCTCATTTGTTTGCTAGGCTTGCTAGTGGTGATGCTCCTGCTTGCAACTACACTATCAATGAGCATGAATACACAAAAGGGTACTATCTTGCAGATGGTATCTACCCTTCTTGGTGCACATTTGTCAAAGAGCATCAAAGACCCAAAAACTAGGAAACAATGTGAATTTGCAAGGATACAAGATGCAGTCCGAAAAGATATTGAAAGAGCATTCAGTGTTTTGCAATCTAGGTTTGCCTTTGTTCGTGGTCCTGCTCGTTTTTGGGACAATCGATCCTTGAAAAACATCATGACATGTTGTGTTATTCTTCACATATGATTCTCGAAGACGAGAGAGGCATGAACTTGGAGTTCTTCGACGACAATGTGGGTAGCCGTGTCAAACCAGTTAGAGACCCTAACCGCATTAGAGCATTTCTTCAGACCTACCGGGAGATTGGAAATGCAAACACCCATATTCAGCTTCAGGAGGATCTCATTGAGCACTGTTGGCAAAGGGCTAGGCAGTGACACATTTTATTTTTATATTCATTCCATTTAATTCATGTATGATTTGTATTCGGGACAAGTTTTGTATTGAATTATTTAGTTTGCTTCGCTGATTTCAATAATTATTGTAATTTGGATGATTGTTGTATTGTAATATTGACATTTTATCTTATATTGAATTAATAATTCTGAATATGTGGCATATGTGACAAATTCAGATAAAAACCCATCTGTTTTGCGGGCAGGCGCGGGCGCCGGCCGAGCAGACCCCGTATAGCGGAACTATAAAACAAAATATTCGCGGATATTCCGTTTTACAGTTCCGCTATGCGGGGTTTGCTCGGCCGGCGCCCGCTGTGATGTTCGGATAATTAAGCTACAGTAACGCTCTATTAATGATGCCACGTCACCATGATTACTGTCGTTAATCTCGCGTTGATTCAAACTCGATTCAAATTCAAATTTAAAATAAAGTCAAATTATTACTTCTTCAGACGTTACAACAAAAATGTTCCGTGGGTTGCAAATTTTCACTAACAATTTTTTATGAAAGAATTAAATTTTTTTAAAAATATAAGATTTCCCCTGGATATTAAAACAGTGGACCAACAACACCTTTTATCCCATTTAAATGTAAACTCAAACTTAATAAATTATTTTGAACCCAAATTAATTTTTTGTGGCAGTGCAAAATAATGCATAGTAATTATATGGCAAGGTTTTACATTTTACAAAAGTATTTTGGTGCAAAAAGAAAGTACAAAACAGTAGCTAAATAATTAAATAGAAAAGGAAATGGAAAAATAGTAGTAAAATGAAAAAGGGACCTAAACTACTGGACCCCTGGCCCATTTAGCAAAAATAGGCCCAGCCCACCCCCACTTGTCCTCTTCCTCTCGCTACAGGAGACAGGGGGACCGTGGCGGCCATCCGCCGGCCGTGGTCATGCGAGGGGATTGACGAGGCTGTGCGAGGGATTGACCAGATAATTTACTACTATACCCTTTCTACACAAAAATAAATCTTTTAATGAATTTCTCAGATCTAATGGTTAGGAGAAATCGGAGCTGAAGTTATATGAAATTACAACTCGTAACTCGCCAATCATCGTAAAACAACTCCTATTAGCCAATTCTGGAAGTTAGAAACACATCAAATATATAGAAAAAAGGGAGTTGTTCAACTAAACATAGTTATAATGGGTCACCAAAATGTCGAAATGAAGACGCATGTTTCGTTGATGAACATACTGTACCATATTAGAAACTTCAGAATGATCTCTACTCCTAATGGAGCAGTTGGTAGTCTCCGTTCCGGGTTTATTTTCGTCCCATCATTTTCGTCCGGTTTTTTTTCGTCCTCACTCCCACCTCTGACTTATCCACCAGAAACCGAAAAAACCTCCTCCTGAGGCCCCAACCCGCACCCATCCACGTACCAAAAAAATAGACCTACGAAGGTTAACCAACGAAAAAAGACCTACCAAGATTAACCAGCGAAAAAAACCCTAATGGAGGAGTTGGTAGTCCGGCACGGTTTATTTTCAACACTTTCCTAATGACAAAAGATCACGGATCTAACTTTCCTAGCTTAGCCAAATCAACGAATCTCTTTTATAAATGCAATTTGCTTTAGGAAACAAATAATAGATTCTTTCCTACCTTAGCCAAATCAACGGATCTCTTCCATTAATGCAATTTGCTTTAGGAAACAAATAATAGATTCTTTCCTACCTTAACCAAATGAGTGAATTTCTCTCATTAATGCAATTTGCTTTAGGAAATAATTAATAGATTTTCAGGAAACAAATAATGGATTTAATACGGTTTATTTTCAACACTTTCCTAATGACAAAAGATCACGGATCTAACTTTCCTAGCTTAGCCAAATCAACGAATCTCTTTCATAAATGCAATTTGCTTTAGGAAACAAATAATAGATTCTTTCCTACCTTAGCCAAATCAACGGATCTCTTCCATTAATGCAATTTGCTTTAGGAAATAAATAATACATTATTTCCTACCTTAACCAAATCAGTGAATTTCTCTCATTAATGCAATTTGCTTTTGGAAATAAATAATAGATTTTGAGGAAACAAATAATGGATTTAAAGAAATTCATAAGTAAACCATCTCTACTACTTATTAAAGAAGAAAACATGTACATCGCTAAGTGTACCCAACCTAACGTACACATAACAATATAGCTCAATTATAACCACACGATCAGAATCACTTAATTTAATCTAATCCAGAGCCAAAAACGCGCTTAGCAATTTACCTGAGCGGACGAAAACTCTGCCGTACCAAACGTTCCGCGCGCCCCGCGTCGACCCCAGTACATCGTTTCCTAATCCAAGGAAAGGAAAACCCAATCCGATATCGAAAGATCCCTGAATGCAGGTGAGCGACGCGGTCAACACGGGGAGGCAGCGGCATCTCGAGGGAACGGTGATGGCCAAGTTGTGGGCTCCGGCGGGGCTGCTGTGGATCTGGCGGATGGCAGTAGGATCGGGTCGACGACGGACGGCTCCGGCGAGAGTCGGAGGGACGACGGCGGCGGCTCAGCTCCTCCATGGTCTGTTGCGGTTCCAGGGAGAACAGAAGGAAGGGAGGGGAGGAAGGGCACGGCCAGCAGGCTCTCACCTCTCTTACCTCCATGCCGCTGTCGACACGACCCCCGAGCCTAGACCACGACCCATGCGACGGGACCCCGCTGATGCCGGCGGCGGTGCCGGGATCCATGATCTGTTCGACTTCATGTGTTGATCCATCAAGTCCGCACCAGCACTCCGCCGGGCCCGTCAGTGGGATCGGCGTCCGTATCAGCTCCTGCCTCTGCAAGTCAAGGGGTAGGCTGCTCGATCGCATCTCCAAGAGTCCCTCGCCGCCACAACGCCTGCAGTCGCGGACGGCCGTACCTGTCGATGGGAGCGGCTGAGCAGGGGACATCCCGCCGATCCGATGGCGGAAGGCGAGATAATGGGCAAGTCTACCTCGGGTTGAATCTGGACACCAGCGAGCTCCTTGCAGTAAACCAGGTGCTGGACTTTTGCGTTTTGTTTATCAGGTTTGCACTGTGTGAATCACGCCAGTCCGGCTCTCACCCCTCTCTGACCTCCATGCCGCAGTTGGGCGCTCCTCCGAAACAAGATTATCGCGTCCAGGTATACAGTCCGCCACAAAACTCTCCCGTGCAGTGGGCGTACAGAAGGTACCTTCCTCTCCTGATTTTGTATATGGCAGTGTAGTACTATGTGGTTAACTGAAAACGAAGAGTAAGCAAATTAGTTCCTGTCAGAACAACTGTAGCCGGCATCGCCGCCGTCGCTTATGGAGCTCCACACCATTCCCCAATTGTACGAGAGCATGTTCAATCTTCGCCATTCTATACTATGTGCAAATGGTCAACTCTTTTCCAAACAAGAAGATATGAGGATTAGGCATATATGCCCCATAAGGTAGCTATATTCATGTGTTGTAGTGTGGATTATGGTCACGCTCTGTCTTGGACTGCAGATAGCTAGGTTAACAAAAATGGATACTCTGCATATTTTCTGAATTTTTAGTAAGGTCTACATGAATAAGGTTAGCAGTAGTTCTGACTTGGGGCACTGGTTAATTCTTCACATGCAGGAACGTGGAGAGATGGTGGGCTCCAAGCCCATGGTGATTTTATTGTGCTTGCAGCTTGAGATGTACTTGGTCCAAATGAAAATGATCATTTTGAAGGGTTAGTAGATGATGCTCAATGCCATAAACCTGCACCGATCGTCACTCATGTCATCTCATAGAAGTCTATTGAATTTTAATTAACTTTTGCTGTATGCTATCCATGATGTAAGTGGAGATAGGAAGTTCCAAAAAAATCCTGCACAATGGGGATGTGCACCAATGATTTGACAGGATAAGATGTTTGTGAAGTATGAAAAATTATGACCTAAGCAAAACTTTTATTTACATATATTCATACATACTTTGAATTTTAGAAACATGCATTGCACGTATATAGTTAGATCTTAATTTTCTTTATTATTCAAAATGCTTGTACCCACTAGATTTCATTTTTTTTACCTTGAAGGTGTATTATATTACTATAATTTGGAATCCACCTTTATCCTCCACTTCTATTTTTCCTAGGCAACTTCGCATGGAATTAGGATCACTTAATAAGGTTCTGGTTTCTTTTTCAAATTCACTTGCTTTATGCATGAACCTATTATAGATTTGTTGGTGTTGATTTGCAGTAAGAGCAAATGTAATATTGTTCTCATCAATTTCTTTCATAGCATGTGTAATGCGTTATAACATCAGTTTCATTGGATTGGAAAAGGTGATAAACATGCAACCATTCTTACTCGATGATATGAATACTTCAGGAGCAACAGTGGCATTTGTTTGCACATTAGTATTCCATTGTGTAGTAAAGGATATGGTCTGGTAGTCATTCTTTATCGTTATAGTTACTGTCAAATGGTGGAATATTGCTGCCTAGCAGCTCTGGTTCATGTGTGTGTGAAAAACAATGTAAAATCATTTTTGTTGCTGTAGAATCTCATGAGTCATATGAAAAAGAAGGCTAGGATATTTATATTTTTTAATTGTTCAGCTGCTTGTGTTACAGATCTGGGCATACCTTTTGTTTGAGATAAATTTGGGCATAAATTGTCACAAATAAATGGGTGGCGTTGGGTCAAGGTTCAGGAACCCAGGGGGATCATGCTTCTTTTGAGCTACATGGGGAGAATTATATCCATGTATTAGGAAAACTAGGTGCCCGCTTAAACGGAAAAAATACAACTCTTGCTGACCGGGAGCTTCATGGTAGTGGCTAGAATTTAATCAGAGATCCATGTACAGGTTGATTGTTATGAAACCATGCGATGGAATCTTGATGTTGACAATGTCCAGAAATCTGATTCGTCAGAGACAAAATCCAACCTTAATTCCCCCATTCAGATCATAAAATATTGGGGTTAGCAGTTTGCGATGTAAGATGGGTTGAGATCTGCTATACGTTAACTTTCTTTTGTTCAAATGTTTTCTTTTGTTTTGAAACCTTAATGTTTTCTGTTGTGGGGTGACAATGTCTGGGTTTATGCTAACAAGCAAGAAAAAAGTTACATGCAATGAGTTCCCAATCTTGAAATCTTGAAATATTGAAGCATATCTTGGAACGACGGAGTTCCCAATCTTCATGGTAGATGATGGGACACTGGATGCTGAAGTTGCTTATTGTCTCGCATAGAACAGTAGCATGTCCTTATTTTTTGCTATGTTTTGCCCATGTTGATTACGATGGCATTGTTTTGAACATTCTATCTGTGTTGATAAAAAAGGAGATGATTTGGTATGCCCTCCTTGCAGAGGATCGAGCCTGGTCGGTTGGTTCTTGGTTGGGTGTTGTTGAGACGATCCAAGCCACCAGCAATTCGAGCTTGTCTTCATGGTGTGTAATTATATTTAGGTAGACAAAATCCCTTGATGATAGCCCAAAAAGAAGATTCGGCGTGACATGGAGATAAAGTGTTGCGTGCGGCAGGAAAGAGACAAACATATTCAGAAATCCAAACCACCAGGATGACAGTTGCGAGATGGCGATTGGATGGTGCTGACACATCTTGCTAGCGAGGAGGCTGTTTGCCGAAATTGGACTTTGGATTGTTATAAAATTTCAGTTTAGACCAATTCTTGTTAAACATAACATGTTATTGTGACAACTATTATGAAAAAAATTGATTTAGATAATCAAAATGATGAAGAAATTCCTAAACTTACGTGCGTTGCACGTGCACCCTTTCCAATTTGAAGGGCTGCTTATCGGTTTTAAATCTTGAAGTTTGCACGGTCACTAATATGACCATGCTATTTTAGAGTGATAACCTTCATTTCAGGCAGTAATGAAACTTGAAATGCCAGTTGACTAACAGTAATAAACACCAAGAATACTGGTTGATGTTAATGGGAATTATGATTAGCGATGATTCATTTTATGCTCTGGTGGAACGGTCAAGCCGGTTTGCACGGTGAGTATTGTCCGTTACTTATTTTCATACTAACTACATATATTGTTTGTGCAGGATGGATATGAGTTGAGAAAGCAGTTTTTATTATACTTGCTAAAACATCGTGGGAATGAAGCTAAAGACAACTTTCCGTATATTGTGAAAGAATTTCTTAAGCGTATAACCTAGATATTAATAATTTTATAATAGATGTTTAGTTGGAACTCCATTAAGTTTGTTACATGGACATGCCGTTAATTTTTCTTTTTGGCAATTTACATTGCAAAAATGTACTTTAATTATTAAATAATTGTGTCTGTGTTATATTGTCCGTACGTGTGAAATTTAACATGCATTATCTTTATATAACTCTAGCAAACTATTTCAAGAGCCCGTGGCAACGCACGGGCATTGTACTAGTAATAATGAGGACCCAGTAGCCGCTGTGCAAATGAGATCAAAGGAAAGTTACATGGATGTAGGCATAAAGAAAGGTAAACATTTTGACAATACAAATTACAAAAAGACTTAGATGTGAATAGGGCATGAGTATGTAGTCCTTGTCCTTACGAAGGATGAACGAGTCAACGAAGTACAGTTCCACAACCTCTTTGACCTATTCACTCCAGACATTGCCCAAGTTATTAAAGAGATATATATTGAGTACTCCAACCATTTTCCTATCTACAGACGTGCACTTTTTGAGTTGGCAGAGGCCCCATAACCTCATGAGAGGCATAAGACATTGACCATGTTAAATGTGGCGCCTTCGAAAGTGATGTTGAAAAAACTTCATCCGACGACACTAGACAAAAACCATAGTATTTTGTGACACCTGCACCATACATCTAAATATTACCGGCATACAAAAATAACACTCTTAAGTACTCTGATAGCATCTATACCCATACAAATGCATGGAAACTATATATTATTCATGATTAACATCTCGTGTTGTTGGGACTAGAAATAGCTTCTCCTTCCGGTGTATCGTCATTCCAAACACCTCTGACATATCAAGGTCCTTATGCTGCATTCCACCCAGGAGCTCCCAATCAAAGCAATAGGCAAGGTTGGCGAGCATAATCTCCACGGACGCCATGCCAAAGTTTATCCCGGGACATATCCTTCGCCCGGCTCCAAACGGCAGGATCCCGAAATCCCTCCCCTTGTACTCGGGGGACGCGACGTCCTCGAATCTCTCAGGGATGAACTCTTCCGCATCCTCCCACGACCCAGGGTCTCTGCCGATAGCCCACACATTGATGATGACGCGGGTTTCTGCGGGGACCGTGTAGCCGTTGATGATGCACCTGTCCACGGAGAAGTGCGGGAGGAGGAGGGGCAATGGCGGGTGTAGCCGGAGCGTCTCCTTCAAGACAGCCTTTAGGTAGGGCATGCCGCCCAAGTCGTCCTCCATGACCATTGGTTGGCCCTTGGGTGTCTTGTCCCTCACCTCGGCTTGGAGTTTGGCCATGAGGTGTGGCTTTCGCATGAGCTCCGCCATGGCGAACTCTAGGACTACGTATGACGTGTCTGTCCCAGCTACAAACATGTCCTGCATCCATGGATTCGATCTAATTAAATATATGGTGAACATTAAGAAGTGGTAGATAGTGCAAAGAAATTCTCTTGGAATCAAGTATTACGTACCACCAAAATGGCCTTGATATGCTGCCTAGTGAGACCGTACTCGTGTTGACGAGCAAGGAGAACATCCACGAAGTCTGCCTCCTCATCTTCTTCTTGCTGCAGCGATGCAGCTTTGCTGGCATGGTCGTCGATGATCCTGTCGAGCAGCCCGTCCCACCTCTTCCTCAGCCGAGTCATCTTGGGGAACAGCACCCGCGCCAGAGCGTCCACCTTGGCCAGGCTCGGGAAGTAATCCTGCGGGTTGAACCCGCCAAACGCGGCGACGTTGCCGTCGATCACCTCCCGGAACAGCTCGTTCCGCCCTTCCTCCCGGAAGAACTTGCCCGACACGGCGCGGCACGCGATGTCGTTGGTGAAGGTGGCGAGCAGCGTGGACACGTCCACAGAGGCACCGGCGGCCGCGGCGTCGCCGATCTTGGCCATGGCCAGGCGCGCCTCTTCCTCGCGGCCGGCGCGGAGCGAGAGCACCTTCCTGGCGCTGAGCAGGTGCGTGGTGACCAGCCGCCTCAGCTGGCGCCAGAACTCGCCGTAGGGGGCGAAGGCGATGTCGGAGCCGTCGAGGAGCGCGTCGGCGAACGCGTTCTGCGGGCGTGACGCGAAGACGTGGTCGTGCGTGCGCAGGACCGCCTCCGCGGCGCCCGGGGTGGTGACCACGAGGTTGCGCACCTGGCCCAGGTGAAGGAGCAGGAGCCCGCCGTCGCCGTGCTGGGCGGTGAGCGCCGCGAGGGAGACGTGGGGGTCGGTGCCGATGAGGTGGAGGTGGCCGATGAGAGGGAGCTTGCTCGGAGGCGAAGGAAGGGGGCGCTCTTCGCCATGGCCTGCCGGCGCAGCTTGCTCGATGGCCGGTCTCGTTCTTGTTGTTGCCGAGTAGTAGAGGAGGAGGAGAGGGACGAGCAGGAGATAGAGCGATAGTGCTTGTGGAGATGAGAGTGCTGCCACTAGCTGAGCCGCCATGGTGACAAAGATGTGGATGTGCATGAACTGGTAAAAGTTTGCATTTTATAGCTCGCTGATGGAGAATTAGCGAGTGGAACCAACCAAACCAATATTTCAGGAAAAGAAAAACAATAATTCAGGAAGATGCCTACGAAGAATCATTAGCCAGGAAGCTTATAGCAGCCAGGCAATTTGACTTCCCATTTGGATAAAACAGATAAGGTGACCTGCCCATGCAATATTTATGTCAGTGATGACGGGATGTGGTTTGGACTTTGCGGCTTCTCCCTGTCCCAACGATTACTCGCCGGAGCTGGATTTATCGACGTGACTGATGGGCACCGGCGGCGGTACCAGGAGGCAATCATTTGTTAAAAAACAAAAAGTTAGAAAACTTAGGAGTCAACTCGTGTTAGCAGCCCTGTGATATTTATTTATTTCTTTTGTGTCTACCTTGTGATATTTTTCTACTCACCACGATCAAAAATATTAGGTATACAAGATGATATCTCACGTGTTTCTTTTTTTTTAAGGTGAAAGGGAGTTTTATTTCAAAGTTACATTGCAGAGGTGAGAATTCCTCAGTGTATGGAGGCCCTTTGTGTCGCCGAATAGCCCCTCCGGAACCCTAGCCCCCGTCTCGATCGTTCCCCCCTCAATCCCCATCGTTCCCCTTCCTCTCTGGACCGAATCGAGCTCGTGAGATCTCACAGTGATTGCTGCCCCGTCGTCGTTGTCACGGCCACTGGTGTCTCCGGCGTGCGGGAGGGCATCTAGGAGCTCCACCGCCCTTGACTTCCTCCGTTCAGGACGCCTCATCAGTCCGGGGAGCCGCGTAGCCGACGCGGTCTTCTTCTTCTTCCTATGACCGCCGCATCTCGCCGTCATCCTCGACCTCCTCCGGCTGCCCCGAGTCGCCTCCAACCTCCGCTATGAGGCCCCGCACATTTACCCATCTCGTTCATGTTGTTTCCGTCGCCGTAGATGTCATAGCCGCCGCGGTCAACTTCACACTTGTCACGCACGCGGCTGTGTCTCGTGCGCGCCGTCCCTGGGAGCCCCGCGCCGGCCACGCCCTTGTTCGCCAACCCGCACCGCCGCGCGCATGCCCTCGCTCGCCGCCGCTCCCGCCTACTGCTGCTGCTGCTTTTGCTTTGCTGCTATTGCTACTGCTTTGCTGGTACTCTTGCCGCTGCTGTTGCTTCTTGCTGAGCACCAGCCGCCGTTCTTGCCGATTGCCGCAGCTGGCACTGGTGCCTGCTGTCGATGCTGCGCTGCTGGCTCTGCTTGGCTGCTCTGCTCCTGCTCTACTACTGTGCTGCTCGCTGCTCCTGCGCTATGCCTCGGCCATAGCCATGGCCGAGAGATGTGTGTTGTGCGTGTGTGTGGCCGGGTAGTGCTACTGCCAGGCGAGGCCATCCCAATTAGTTGGGCTAATTTGTTTTACTTAGGGGTTAATTAGTGTTAGGTCAACTAATGTGTCCATGGCAGGTGGACCCACTGTTAATTAAAGTGCTAAGTTAATTAAAAAATATCTAAGTCCATGACAACTGGGCCCCGCTTGCACTATTCCCCTTTGACTGGTCAACGTTGACTGCTGACTAAGCAGTCAACTGGGCCCCATTGTCAGCCACACATGTGCACTGCTGGGTACGCTCACTGTGTACCCATAGCATTTTGTCCTTTATTTCCGAATTAAATTAAATTCCGATATATTGCTAAAATTTTGAAAAATCCTAGAAAATAATCCGTAGGTCGGATGAAAATACTTTGTGCATGAAAGTTGCTTAGAAAGACGAGACGAATAGGAATATGCAGTCCGTTCATCCGCCACATGTCCCTAGCATAGCGAACATGCAACAATACACCTTCGTTTTATCTGCCCGAAAACGTCAAACACCGGGAATACTTCCCTGAATGTTTTCCCCCTTCACCAGTAGCACCTAGTACCACGTTAGGGCACACTTAGCATCGCTTAATGTCATGTCATGCATCGATATGCATCTGTTTGCATTGTATTCATTGTTTCTTCCCCCTCTTCTCTCCGGTAAACTACGAGACGGACATCGCTGCTGTCCCGATCGACTACGTTGTTGACGACCCCTCCTTGCCGAGCAACCAGGCAAGCCCCCCTTGATCAACCCCATATCGCCTATTCCTTCCCTCTACAGCTTGCATTAGAATAGTGTAGCATGTTACTGCTTTCGGTTGATCCTATTCTGCTGCATAGCCTGTTATTGTTGCTACAGTTGTTATCCTTATCTGCAATCCTAAATGCTTAGTATAGGATGCTAGTATTCCATCAGTGACCCTACATTCTTGTCCGTTTGCTACGCTATATTATCGGGCCGTGGTCACTTCGGGACGTAATCACGGGTATGTACATGCTACACTATTATACATGATACATGGTGGTGACTAAAGTCGGGTCGGCTCGTAGAGTACCCGCAAGCGATTCCGATGACACTACAAGAAATATGTTAACTTGTGACCTTCTCTCAGTGACCCCGGCTGAATTGGTCATAAATCCACGGCTATTTCGCTTGGAAAGGCTCAAACCCTGAACTTGCCTTACACCAAATGGTCATAAAGCGGACAAGAGTGGTCAACGACCTTATTTCTACCTGATTACGACCAATATAAATGGTCATGAGGTTGTGAACGTGGATGCATTGGTACTTAAGGTGTCGCTCAAGGTGGGCTTGGGCCTCGGTGGAACGAGGCCACCTTCTCTCTTTAAAAAAAAATCTATGTGCCATGTAGGCCTCGGCCCATCCAGGAAGAAATGTGGGATGCCCTCATGTTACTAAAAAAGACATATATTCGGCCCAACGAAAATGGGAAAACAACAAGTTTTTCATGTATTTAAAATTTTCTAACCAATATCAACAATGTTTTATATGTATACAAAAATGTACAATGTGTAAAAAAATATAGACATCAAAACGTATGTATGAAAAGATGTTTTTTTGTTACGAATATATGAAAATATGTTAATCATGTATTTGAAAAAAGTTAAACATATATAAACAATATGTACAGTGTGTCTTAAAAAATATAGGCATGTGTTCAAAATATTATACATAAAAATATTTATAAAAAATGTTAATGGTGTAACTAAAAAGCGTTTAATATCTATAAAAAATGTTTCTAGTGTACACAAATTTGTTCATTAAATGTGGTCTAATGTTCTTGAAAAATGGAGAAGTTATTTACAAAAAATATTTGTTAGGTTCTTCACAAAAAAACTCATTTTGGAAACTCAAAAAATGAAAAATGAATATGCGGAAATTTGTCTTTTTCATGAGAGGTGGATCAAAAACTTTTTACATCCAACCATTTGGTCAATTGTACATTAAATATGGCCTAGTATTTTAGAAAAGTTGATTTGGTCCAATTTTGCAACAAATATATGGTAGGTTCTTCACAAAAAACCTCATTTGGGCACTAAAAAATGGAAAATTGATTTTTTATCCAAATAAAATAAAAACTCCCTTAGGAAACATTGTTCTTCATTGCGAGATGCACCCTTGTGCACTATATGAGATCATTTGGACAAACTATGCCATGATTTTTTTATGCCCGTTTCAAAATGCGGTCAAAACGGTGGGCATGACCGTTCCTAGCTAGTGGTTGAATCTTGGAAAACTTTTGGTGTTTCTCTGATTAAATAGATACTTTTGTACCTAAAATGATTTTTGAGAAAAATAAATAGCAAACTATGAGGCAACTGCAGTTCAAATTTGACTCGCTTCCAGCTGAATCGGCGGAAATTTGTTTTTTTCACCAGAGGTGGATCGAATCTTTTGACACCAAACCATTTGGTCAATGGTGCATTAAATATGGCCTAATATTTTAGAAAAATGATTTGGCCCAATTTTGCAACAAATATATTGTAGCTCCTTCACAAAAAAACTCATTCCGGGCATTCAAAAAATGGAAAATGGATTTTCGTCGAAACAAAATGAAAACTCCCTTAGGCAACATTGTTTGTTGTTTCAAGATGCACCATTGTGCATAATACGAGATCATTTGAACAAACTGTGCCATGAATGTGGCCATAAGATTGATCATTAGGCTTGAAAGCCATAAATCTTCACACAAGATAGCTCATTTATGAGAATATTTTTTAAAACAATTGCCGTATTACAAGTTTATTATTTTTTCTGGCAACTTGGGCACATATGCGAAGGTTTTCCAATTTTTTGATTTTCTTTGAATTTTTTATGCCCGTTTCAAAATGCGATCAAAACGGCGGGCATGACCGTTCCTAGCTAGTGGTTGAATCATGGAAATTTTTTGGTGTTTCTATGATTAAATAGATATTTATGTACCTAGAAATGATTTTTTGGAAAAATAAAGAGCAAACTATGAGGCAGTTGCAGTTCAAATGTGACCCGCTTCCAGCTGAATCGGCATAAATTTGTCTTTTTCACCAGAGGTGGATCAAGGCTTTTGACACCCAACCATTTGGTCAATTGTGCATTAAATATGGCCTAGTATTTTATAAAATTGATTTGGTCCAATTTTGCAACAAATATATGGTAGGTCCTTCACACAAAAAAAACTCATTTTGGGCACTCAAAAAATGGAAAATGAATTTTCCGTGCAAAGAAAATGAAAACTCCCTTAGGCAACATTGTTTGTCATTCCAATATACACCCTCGTGCACAATATTACATCATTTGAACAGGCTATGCCATAATATTGATCATCTAGCTTGAAAGCCATTTATCTCCACATATGATAGCTCGTTTCTGAGAACACTTTTTAAAAATAATTGACGTACTACAATTTTATTATTTTTCTGAGAACCTGGCCTCATATAATGACACATTGCGAAGGTTTTCCAATTTTTTGTTTTTCTTGAATTTTTCATGCCCGTTCCAAAATGCGGTCAAAACGGCGGGCATGACCGTTCCTAGGTTGAGGTTCAATCTTGGAAAACTTTTGGTGTTTCTCTGATTATAGATACTTATGTACCTAGAAAAGATTTTTGGAAAAAATAAAGAGCAAACTATGAGGCATTTGCAATTCAAATTTGACCCGCTTCCAACTGAATCGGCAAAAAATTGTCTTTTTCACCAGAAGTGGATAAAAACTTTTGACACCCAACCGTTTGGTCAATTGTACATTAAATATGTCCTAGGTTCTATAAAATTAATTTGGTACAATTTTGCAACAAATATATTATAGGTCCTTCACAAAAAAACTCAGTTTGGACACTAAAAAATGATTAAAAATAGCTAGAAAGATCAGAAATGCATACAAATTGGCGCTCATCCATAAAATGTGGTCTAACTTGAGTGAAAATTTGTATGATGCCCTTTTGCAAATTATTTTTGATAGCTGTTTCACAAAATAGCTCTATCTTTAGTACTTGGAAATTATTTTAAATCACAGATTCTCGGACCAATCAGAACACTTCTCACGGATCACCCACTTTATGTGGTCTGAACCGTCCACACCAGGCGAATCCAACGTCTCTCACTCACCTCTCAGCAGGCCAACCCAAACCCTAACTCCCCTCCTCTCCCCTCTCTCCCCCGATTCAGATCCACTCACAGCCGCCACCTACCTCCCGCCGCCCACGGCCGCGCGCCACCATACTCCGCTACCCGCGCCCGTAGGACACAAACCCCACGCCGCTCTTCCTCCGCCCGCCGACCCACCCCGTCCCTGATGCCTCACTCGCCGCGCTCGTCCCGCCCTCGGCGCCGCACCTCCACTACCACCTTCACTAGCTCCTCGCCTCCGCCTCCGCCTCGGGCGGATGGCCGACAGCGACGCCGAGAGCCACGGGCCACCACCGACGTGAGGAGGGGGATCTTCGACCGCCTGCGGGCCGCCAGCAACCAGGAGGCGCTCTCTGACCCCTTCTTCGACCGTGCGCTCGAGGACCACTACGAGTGCCTCCCGTCCAGCTACTACATCGACCTCGACGTGAACAAGGCCGACGACGTGCTGCTGCACTGCCGGATCCTCGCAGAGTGTGCCGCGGACCCCGACGAGATCCACCCACCCTCTTCCTCTCCCCTGCGTCTGCGCCGTCGTCTGTCCCCGAGGTACCCCGCCCGAACGCCCCCCGTCAGTTCTCTTCTTCGTGGCTGGATCAACACGATGCGTTCCTGACATTTTTTCTCTCCGTCTTTGTGGTTGGGCAGATGGAGAGGGTGCTCAAGGATGATGCCATCCAGGAGAAGGGCGAGCGCGCCAGGATGGTAACCACCCCCTCCCATCTGATCTGCTTGCTTTCCTTCTTGGTCTCACTAGGTCGGTTTGTTCGTCCGTTGGTTCGATGGCACTGCTGCAATTGTGTGCAATTAGTTTATACTGAATAAGTGTCACTTGCAACTTTTGGTGAGATTCTTGATCATAACTGAACAATTGATGTGTTTATATTGTTGTGTGGTATCGTTTGACTATATTTTGAATACCTTGCAATTTGTTTCTATCGTTGCATGGTATGCTTGACTGAACACTTGATATGTTGTTAGGTGATGTATCAAATAGACCAATACTAGAAAATCGAGTAGAGATCACACAAAAAAGAAGCAAGTGCAGGTCCAACAGGAGAATCAACTAGAAAACATCAAAACACAATTTTTTCCCAAAAGATTCCGCAAGTAAAAGACATTCTTTCTCCTAAAGATTATTACTTTAGTCCACATACATAATGCCATTCTCTTATATTTTGCTTGTTTCAGGTTTCTCAAATGGCATCCTATTGATAATCCTATGTATGCAGATGGAGGTTGTTCGTAAAGTTCTAAAGAAGCAACCATCACAGCCGGTGGCAATCGTCACATGTAGAAGGTATTACATCTTCTTAGAATTCTTGAATATTACACTAAAGTATAATGAACTACCTCTTGCAAAAATTAGACCTTATTTTCCTGGTTGTTTGGAATGAATGCTAGATAATACTAGGGCCAACTCTCCTGTTTGTTTTTGTTCTTCAAGAGCTATTCTCATGCTATCTGAATAAGCCTACTTGATCATGTTAGTCCCTTACTGCCAGCATTTGTTCTGCGGTCCATCTTGCTGAAAATGGAAGCGTATTAAGCCATTTCTGCAATGCTTTAGTGGTTCTGCATGCCTTTAAAATAGGGTAAATGTTGAGGATGTAGACCTTAGAGTCACCCGCCAGGAGGGGCCGGGTTACTCTAATGGTCATTGCCAGAAGCCCGACGCCAAGCTTAAAGACGGTGGGCCGAAGATGGGTTTAAGACCCGGATATGGCTTAAGGCCCGTAGTTACAATCATTATTATGGTAGAACTTGTAGTGTAAGGCAAGAATAGTTAAGAGTCCGAGCCGGACACTCTTATGAGCCGGCCGGGACTCTGAGAGCTGCAGGGCGTCAACCTCCCTATATAAAGGGACGACCCGGCTGCGGTTTAGGGACAAGAACAATCTCGTCGAGAGCCAGGCATAGCAGTTAAGCTCCCTGGTCATCGAAACCCTGATCAATACCACCGCAAACTGGACGTAGGCTTTTACCTTCACCGTAAGGGGCCGAACCAGTATAAACCCTCATGTTCCTTATCCCGCTTAACCCCTTCAAGCTTCCTAGTAGCGATGGCTCCACGACTAAGTCCTAGCTCGAGGACATCTGCCGTGACAATTCCACGACAGTTGGCGCCCACCGTGGGGCCAGCGCACGGTGGATTTGAGTTCTTGAAGGGCAGCTTCGAAGGGCTCAAGGGATACGCTGTGGGCCGGATGACCAAGAGTCGTCGCGGCAAGCTCTACATCGATGATGCAAACTGGGGCCCCGACGCCGGCTCAATTTAGTACGGGTACCGGGTCCCCTTCGGCGGAATTCATGTTTTCATTGGCAAGATTGGTGAGCCGGGCCCTGAGCCGGATCTCTGCGCCGATCTCATCGAGGTGGCTCAGTGCGCACGACCCTCCCGGGCCCGGCCTGCCTTAAGGCATGCTTTTGTGGGGTGTATCCACGGAGGAGTCTCTGATCGATCTGGATCTGGTGATGAGACGGCCGCTGGCTCTGACGGCGAGTCGGCCACCGATGAGTCAAACTCGTTGTATCAACTTCAAGATGGCAGGCTCGTGGGTTGTTCCGATGGTGACAGTATTCCGGACCTATTTGAGCCGCCAAGCCGGGTGGGAATCTTTATGGCCGGTGCACAGCCTGTTCAGAACCCCGCGGCTGGAGCGAGAAACCCGGTGCCTTCTCCGGCTCAGGTACTGATGGATCTCTCGGACAAGATGACGGCCCTTTTAACCGCCACGGTTGACCCGGGAGATCAAGCTCAGCATGATGCAGAGGTGGCACAGTTAAAATTGGATCTAGTGAAAGCTAAGGAGGACCTTGCAGAGGAAGGGATCAGGATGGCTGCGGAGAGGGCGGCTCTCGATGCCCAAACTCAGTTGATCCAGGCGCAGTCCTTCCAACTCACGATGGATCAGAACGCGTCCAATGAGGTCATGAGAAGGAGGCATCAAAAGACCCAATCTCGGCTCCCGCCGGTTTACGATCCACGCAACCTCTTTAGCACACCAGGTGCAGGGTCTAGTAACCCGCCAGGGGTCATAGCGCCCGGGTCTGGGCCCCCTATTCAGCCACGAGTGATGGGGCCTCCCCAGGTGCCCCTGCCCCGCCTCAGTATGTGCCAACACCCCCGGGTCATTATAATAACCCGCTGGAGAACATGGTCGCTGCGGCAGCACGGCTGGCGCCTCTCCCAGTTGACGGCGACTCTCCGACGGCTATTGAAACCCGCCGGGTCAGGGAATTCCTTCAGACGGCACTGGCGCAGCAAGAGGCGTACTCGTACAGCCGGGATAGGATCCACTCGACCCCTCGTCCGGGCCGGAGCCCGAGTTACAGCAGGCACATGGTCTCAGCGACCGGCTCAAGTAACGTCCGGCTGTTGAATGAGCCCGCCTCCTGGCCATGGCCTGGCTTATAACGGAGCCTGTCATGCAGCAGACCAAGATAGAGCACGGCAAGAGGCGGAGCAGGTGCCTCAATTGACGGCTTACCAGACCCCCCCGGCTTATCCGACGACTTCCGTCGACGTGGGTATCCCTACCAGGACGGGAGGTGTCCCCTGTTTAGTGCCGGCTATCCGCAATGAACGTTTACCCAAGGACTTCAAAGGCCCTAGGAAGGTGCCCAACTACACGGCTGACTTACAACCCGCAGCCTGGATCGAGAGTTATGAGATGGCCATGGAACTACTGGAGGTCAGTGAGGCGGCAATGGCCAAGTACTTCACCATGATGTTGGATGGGACTGCCCGCACTTTGTTAAAAGGGCTACCACCGAATTCCATCGGGTCTTGGGCTGAGCTGAAAGCCCGGTTCATCCAAAACTTCAAAGATACCTGTAGGCAGTCTATGTCAATTGTGGATTTGACTAACTGTAAGCAGCAGGAGGGTGAGTCTACGACACATTGGGTTCGCCGGGTTAAGGAGATCATACACTCGTCAGACAAGATCGATGCCGGCTCAGCAGTTTTAATGCTGGAGCAGAATTGTCGTTTTGTGCCCCTGAAGATGAAACTCGGGCGGCTTAAGCGTGACTGCAGTGATATGGGTACACTAATGGTGGCTCTTGTCAAGTACGCCGATTCTGATGGTACCAAGGATCCCCCTTCAGATGATGATAGGACAGGGAAGGGAAAGAGGAATGGCAATGGCAAGGGTCCTCAGCATAACCCGGGGAACCAAGGAGGAGGCAAGCGCAAGGCAGATGGCAGCCTAGAGTTTGTAGCCAATGCCAGCGCACAAGGCAATAACCAGCGACGCAAGGGGAGGCCCCCTCCCCGAGGCGGCGGGTCAGGACCAACACTGGAGCAGCTGTTGAATGAGCCTTGTCCAAGGCATGGCTCTAGAGAGAAGCCAACGACTCATCTATGGAAGGATTGTGCGATCATGAAGGCCTTTAAGAACTACAATGGCCCGGGCGGCGGCTCAGGCGCCGACGGTTTTCATGGCCCGGGCGGCGGCTCAAATTCTAATCCTCAGAACGGTCAAGGGGGCTTTAATCAGCAGTCTGGCCAGGGTCATCAGCAGCAGCAGGGGGGTTATCAGACCAATCCAAAGCAGCTTAGCGGTGGATAGTATCATGTGTTTACCACCAGTCTGTGTAAACGAGATCAGAAGCTTCATAAGAGGGCAGTAAATGCCGTTGAGCCGGCGGTTCCACGCTACTTGCGGTGGTCTGAACAGCCTATAGTGTGGAGTAGGGAGGATCACCCTCCCCGGGTGGATAATCCGGGTCACTTGGCCTTAGTAGTGGCTCCTCAGGTGGGAGGATATAAGTTCACTAAGGTGCTCATGGATGGAGGCAGCAGCATCAACATCCTTATGAGACTTTCCGTCGTATGGGGTTGATTGATAAAAACCTCAGCCAGTCCAACACTATTTTCCACGGTGTGGTACCTGGTAAGTTGGCTTATCCAGTCGGCAAGATTGAATTGGAAGTGGCCTTTGGAGATGAGAACAACTACAGGGTGGAGAAATTGACCTTTGAGGTGGTCAAGATAAGAAGCCCGTACCATGCTATATTTGGACGGCCGGCTTACGCCAAGTTCATGGCACGGCCGTGTTATGTGTACTTACAGCTCAAGATGCCAGGTCACAATGGGACCATTACGGTTCACGGCAGCCGGAAGGTGGCCTTGGAATGTGAGGAAGGCGATGCAGCTTATGCAGAATCTGTTTGTGCAACAGAGGAGTTGAAGTTTTACAAAGACAATGTTGACCCAACAGATATGACCTCTCTGAAAAAGCCGACTACGGAAAATGAGCCGGCGATGAAGTTTAAGTCGGCTGATGAAACTAAGCTCGTTGATTTTGTCCCAGGAGATTCATCTCAGCAGTTTAGCATCAGTGCAAATCTGGATCCGAAATAGGAAGGCGCGCTCATCGAGTTCATCCGTGAGAATAGGGACATCTTCGCATGGAAACCTTCTGACATGCCAGGTGTACCTAGGGAACTCGCTGAGCACACTCTCAATGTTGATCCGAAATTTAAGCCGGTCAGACAGTTCCTTCGGCGGTTTAATGAAGAGAGGCGGAAAGCTATTGGTGAAGAGGTGGCCCGGCTCTTGGCGGCCGGGTTTATTGTTGAAGTCTTTCACCCAGAGTGGTTAGCTAACCCGGTGCTCGTACTCAAGAAGAACGGCACTTGGCGGATGTGTGTAGACTACACGGACTTGAACAAGGCGTGTCCGGCTGATCCTTTTGCCCTTCCCCGTATTGATCAAATTATTGATGCTACGGCCGGTTGTGCGCGTTTAAGTTTCCTGGACGCTTATTCCGGATATCATCAGATTAAAATGGCGGTTAAGGACCAGGAGAAGACGGCGTTCATCACTCCCTTTGGAGCCTTCTGCTATGTGTCCATGCCCTTTGGACTCAAGTGTGCACAGGCGACTTATCAGCGTTGCGTGCAGAACTGTCTTCATAAACAGATTGGGCGCAATGTTCATGCTTATGTGGACGATATTGTGATTAAGTCCATAAAGGAGGAAACCCTGATAGATGATTTGAGAGAAACCTTTGATAATCTCCGGGTCTACAAGATGATGTTTAACCCGGCCAAGTGTGTCTTTGGTGTTCCTGCAGGCAAACTCTTGGGTTTTTTGGTTTCTGACAGAGGCATTGAAGCTAACCCAGAGAAGATCAAGGCCATCACCTCCCTGGCTAAGCCGGCGTGTATAAATGACGTTCAGCACTTGGCGGGTCGCATCGCTGCATTAAGCCGGTTTATAAGCCGTCTGGGTGAGAAGGCCATGCCATTATATCAGTTGATGAAGAAGACTGATAACTTTATCTGGAATGATGCAGCTAATACTGCCTTTGAGGATTTGAAGAAGCAGCTGGCAGAGCCTCTAGTCCTTGCTGCTCCGGTTGATAAGGAGCCCTTATTATTATATGTAGCGGCGAACACACGAGCCGTCAGTGTGGCTATTGTGGTGGAGCGCAAGGAGGAGGGTAAGGAGCATCCGGTTCAGCGGCCGGTTTATTATGTCAGCGAAGTGCTCATTGATTCCAAGCAGCGGTATCCGCATTGGCAGAAGCTTGTGTATGGTGTGTTCATGGCGAGCCGGAAACTTAAGCATTATTTTCAGGGTCATCCCATCACTATAGTCAGTTCTGCCCCTCTTGGTGATATCATTCAAAACAAAGAGGCCACAGGGAGAGTAGCTAAGTGGGCTATAGAGGTTGGACCTCATGGTCTCAAGTACGTGCCACGCACTGCTGTTAAATCTCAGGCCTTGGTGGATTTCATCAATGACTGGACAGAGTCACAGGTACCCGAGCAGAAGCCGGATAACACATATTGGACTATTCACTTTGATGGGTCCAGGCAGTTGGAGGGCTCGGGGGCTGGAGTCGTGTTGGCTTCCCCTAAAGGTGACAAGTTCCATTATGTGCTACAGTTGCTGTTTCCTTGCACTAACAACGCGGCTGAGTACGAGGCCTTGCTCCATGGTCTTCAGATGGCTAAAGAGATGAGTTTAAGCCGGGTAAGGTGCTTTGGCGACTCAGACTTGGTGGCTCAACAAGTATCAGGAAAGTGGGATTCCAAGGACCCTCTCATGGCGGCTTATCGCCGCGAGGTTGATGCCATTGCTGGGCACTTTCAGGGTTACCAAGTGGAACACATCGATCGCAGGAAGAACGAGGCGGTGGATGCTTTAAGCCGGCTGGGCTCTCAGCGAAAACCGGTGCCGCCTAACACTTTCCTGGACGTCCTGTATAGCCCTTCTGTTAAGTTGCCTACAAAGGAAGACTTGGCTGTCCCTGACCCGGAGGCACGACTGGTGGCGGCTCTCCATATCATACCAGACTGGACAATGCCATATCTGGCTTACATGACCCGGGGCGAGTTGCCTGAGGATGAAACTTTGGCCAGGCAAATAACCCGGCGGGCTAAGTCAATGATTGTTATCAATGGGGAGTTGCATCACCGCAGTGTTACGGGAGCGTTTCAGCGTTGTGTTTCCCCTGAGGAAGGTCAAGAGATCTTGCGTGAGATCCATGAAGGGGATTGTGGCCATCACGCCGGCTCAAAGTCTCTTGTGGCCAAGGCTTTTCGTCATGGTTTTTATTGGTTGACGGCTCATGCTGATGCAGAGGACTTGGTCAGTAAGTGTGATGGTTGCCAAAGGTTCTCGCGACGGGCTCATGTACCGGCTCAAGAGCTGAGGATGATCCCAATTACTTGGCCCTTCGCGGTCTGGGGGCTTTATATGGTTGGGCCTTTCAAAAGGTCCAAGGATAAGAAGACCCACCTTTTGGTGGAAGTTGACAAGTTTACCAAGTGGGTTGAAGCGGAGCCCGTTAGCAAGTGTGATGCAGCCACGACGGTTCAGTTTATGAAAAAGGTGATCTTTCGCTTTGGTTTTCCGCACAACATTATCACTAACAATGGCACCAATCTCTCCAAAGGCGCCATGGAAGAGTTTTGTCAACGAGAGCATATCCGACTTGATGTTTCCTCAGTGGCTCATCCTCAATCCAATGGTCAAGCTGAGAGAGCTAATCAGGAGATTCTGAAGGGCATCAAGCCCCGGCTTTTGGTCCCTTTGCAACGGACGCCGGGTTGTTGGGTGGAGGAGTTGCCCTCCGTGTTATGGAGCATCAACACTACTCCTAACAGGTCTACAGGTTTTACACCTTTCTTCATGGTTTATGGGGCAGAAGCATTCCTCCCCAGTGACATCCGTCATGACTCACCTCGAGTGGCGGCTTACGTTGAGGCGGATAATGAATAGGCGCGCCAAGATGCTCTTGACTTGCTGGACGAACAGCATGATGTGGCAGCAGCCCGTTCAACGATTTACCAACAAGACCTGCGCCGTTATCATAGCCGCCGGGTTAAATCCCGGGTCTTCCAGGAAGGGGATCTCGTGCTCCGGCTCATCCAAGATCAAACTGATGCGCACAAGCTATCCCCGCCTTGGGAAGGGCCCTTTGTGGTCAACAAGAACTTGCACAACGGGTCGTATTACCTCATTGACGCTCAGCTTCGGCCTTATTACACTTGAGCCACCGGCTCTCATAATGTACATATTTCTCTTAGCCATGTATATATTATGATAAAGCAATAAAGCAGGACCTCTGTCCTTTTTCTCCTCCAAATGTGCACGTGCTTTCTTTGCAAGATTAACATGGTAACTTGAAGGAGGATCCGGCTTATGATCGTATTCGAATCTAGCCGCAGGTAATAAGGTCACTTGGGGGCTTCCTGTTCAAACAAGGGTCGTATTCGAACCAAAGAGAACATAGCTGTCGATACCCATTTGATTGGCAAAGTGCCGAGCTCATTGGGAGGTTTTCTCTGATCATATTTGAATCATAGTTTAACCCCTTTGAGAACCGACGTGGATCGTATTCGAATCAGCGTCGTTAAACAATTCTTAAAATCACTTGGGGGCTTCCTGTTCAAACATGGGTCGTATTCGAACCAAAGAGAACATAGCTGTCCGTACCCTCTTGATTGGCATCGCCACACCCACTGGGGCTATATGATCGTATCCGAATCTTAGCTTAACCCCTTTGGGCCGGGTCTCTGGTCGTATTCGAACCGGAAGCCCCCAAGTTCTTCCGCTTTATCACAAGTTTTCTCTGATTATGTCAAAGTGTGTACAGCCGGGTCTCGCTTGGCCAGTTTAAATTTTGATTTCCAGTGTTGGTTGAACACAATAGGTGTCATTAAGACAGGTACACCGGAGTTAAGGTACCAACCTTATTACCCGGGTTATCTAAAGCGGAAATATGCTTGCAGGCCGCTAAGTGTGTTATCACGGCTACATTAAGGACATCATTAAGGGTCAATCTTTTTTTATTCATATTCGGGTTATATATCTAAAACCGATGATTCTCAGCGCGGTAAGCCGCCTAGAGACTTGCGATTTGTCCTTTTATGCAGGATAGTTCAAGGCAATTATTTGAGACTAAGGAGAATGAATGACCCGGAGAAATATCAAGAGACAACTTCAATAGGCTTCAGCATTCAATACGTGCACGATGGCACGGCAAAGATAAAGTGTTGCACCTACTCTATTACAAGACTCATCGAGTCCAAAAGGGTGGAGCATTGTTTGGTAAGCCGGCTGCAGAAGTTAAGACGCTTGCTGGGTGGAAGTCTCCGGCTCATCTCTTTCTTCTCCTTCGGCTGTTCCCAAGGTCTGGAAGGTCGACGACTTCCAGTCGATGCCGCTCAGCGCTTCGAATTGGGCTTCCTCGTCAATTAACCCGGCCGGGTCAATCTCCGGGGTGAAGGTGTGCTGACGAGCCGGCGGGATTAAACTCAGGGCTTCATAGCGAGGGGTCGGGATCCTCTGATTTTCCGCATTATAACCCGGCTGGTACTTGGTCAGATCTGTGTCGTTTCCAATAAGAGTTGTCACCGGGCGCACGATCTTCATGCAGGCGGCGAAGTCTTTTTGGTCGAAAGCCGTGCCGTCTTCCTTCAGACTTGGATAGCCGAGGGCGATGTCTGCCGGGTCTAACTCTGGCAAGATAGCCTTGGCCCGGCTCAGCGCGGCGATCCCTCCGGATCTTGCAGAGGCCCGTCGCAGTTCTTGGATACGCTGAGGCAGAACGGCGAGCCGGCGAAGAACCTCCGCCAGGTGAGTCGGCACCTCGTTGGACAAGGCCACCACGGCTAAGGCATGCTGTGACCCGGTGTAGAGTTGCTCCACCAGGGTGTACACGGCCTTTAGTTTGGTTACCACACTCTGGTTGAGGTTGGCACTTCTGGAACCTGTTTCATAGAACAGGTTAAGCCGCCAACAAGGGTGAGTTATGAGGCATCAAAATTTTAAACTGGATGAAAACCGGCGGGTGACTTACCGAAGATTGCAGCAACCATTTGAGACACTTGGCACTTTAGGCCGGAGAGCTCGGCGGTCTTCTCGGAGAGAGCCTTCTCCGCCTGTTCAGCCCGGTTCACCAAAGCGGCTTTTTCTTCGGCTCACGCCTTCCCCTCAGCGTCAAACTCCGTCTTCAGCTTCTCTTGCGCGGTGATGCTGGACACGAACTTGGCATTTGCCTTCCGGGTCTCCATCTCTTGCATCTTCAGCCGGTTCTTGAGATCAGCGAGGTCAGCCTCAAGGTTCTTGCCAGCAGCCTGTATAAATATCCGGGTTATGACATGAACAGTTACTATACAAATTTAAAGTCCCAAGTGTTTTCCAAGCAAAGACACCTGCCACTTGGGGGCTAATGCATGTTCAACGTTTCTATTTACCAATTTCCGGTTCATGGAAGCAAGCCGGAAGATAAGTCCCAAGTGTTTTCCAAGCAAAGACACTTGGCACTTGGGGGCTAATGTGTATCGACTGTTCCTATCTACAAATTACCGGTTTATGGAAGCAAGTCGGAATCTAAGTCTACAACACATTCAATCATAAGTCGTCGACTTGGGGGCTAGCATGGTAAAGGTCACTATGCAGTAAGTAAGAGGACAGAAGGATAATACCTCAGATTTCTGCTGGATCTAGGTCACCATGGCAACCTCTGCGTCCCGGCTCTTATGCACTTGGCTGATGTAGCCGGAGACGAGCTCTCCGATGCTCAGGTTGGCATAGTCAGTTAGATCCAGACTGACCCGGCGGGGCTGCAGTAATTCCCCCTTGGCAGAGCACTTGGCCAGTGCCGTAGGCCTCCCCGGCTCAACAAATTCCGTCCGGGTGATTTCCACGTCCGGGTCATTTGTTGGCTGAGCCGAGCCGGAGGCCTCCGGGTCAGCAGAAGCTTCTACAGGTGCCTTGTCGATTGGAGCGGTGGCTTCGGGGGCGGAGGCAGCTGGCGGTTCTTGAACCGTCACCTCCGGTACGGGCAAATCCGGCTCTCCGGCCGACTTGGTTTTCTTTGCCCTCTTGGTGAGCTTTGCCTGGGCACTGAAAGAACAACAAAAGTTAGTACAAAAAGTATGAGTAAAGATCAGAACAACATGAGATGGTTATCATTACCCGGGCACGGTCTTGAAAGCCGGCAGATTCGACTGCATAGAATCGCCGGAAGAAGGGGAAGTCTCCTGATAATTTGAGTCAGAAGAATTAAGTGGTTGGCGTATAACACCCGCAAAAGGATGAAAAGGGTACAATTTTGCGATTACCTCGGTCCGGCGTTTCCTTGATGCATCAGGTAACCCGGAGGAGAGGTCAGTGTCCTTGTTGGTCCGGGTATGCCGCCGGCTCTCATGAACCTGTCGCTTCAAAATAAATTGAGGATCTTGGTAAGCTAAAGGATGGGAAAAGCTTACTTTCCGGGTTACTCTTCGGGTTTTCAGCCGTGGCAAGGGCTCCGAGTCGGAGGAAAGTATTGTTACCTCTTCAACCACCGGGTTACTGGCTCCGGTGTCCTCCTGTTGATAAACAGCATTGATAAGGCGGACAGAACTAAAACAACAAGTATAACAAGAGCTTACAGGTTTAGGAATTACCTCAGAATCGGAGCTGTCACTTAGCTGCAACAGCTCCGAAGCAGTGGGCCTACTTCCCTTCTTACGGGGAGCGGCTTTCTTGGCGGCTTTCTTCGCCTTTCTGGCCTTCTTGGCCGCGTCATGGTCATACTTGACCCGCCAGAACTTGTCGTCAGCCTGAAAAATACAATGATGATTTCTTAAAGATCCAGATGAAGGTTATCTGTGGACAAAGATAAAATGTTTAAAGCAGTGGCTTACCGCTGGGGCTGGGTTGGTCTTGCAGAAGGGGGCTAACCCGGTCCTCCCGCAGTCTGCTAGGCTCTCGTTCAAGAGAGCCTTGGTCATCTCCTCTGCAACATCTTCCGGAAGATCATTGCGGCTGTGTCTCTGGGGGTCATCCTTTCGTCCTGTGTACTCGCACATTAAGCCGGGGCGGCGGCTTAATGGGATCACCCGCCAGGAGATCCAGACCCGGATCAGATCGATTCCGTTGAGACCATTGCCCAAAAGAGCCTTGATCTTGTTTATGATGGGGAGTAGAGGCTGGCGCTCCGCTTGCGTCAGCTTGTCAGACAGTGGGTGTGTTGACTCCAGACGAGAGGGGCGAAAGCCGGGCAATGGACTTTCATCAGCCGGCGACGTGTCTTGGCAATAGAACCACGTCAGATTCCAATCTTTGGGGTGGCTTGGCGGCTCTGCGTATGGGAAAAGGCAGTCCCTTCGCCGCTGGATGGAGATGCCACCTAACTCCAGACTTGGCCCATTGGCGCACTCATTCTGACGGTTCAAGTAAAAAAGCTCTCTGAAGAGCAGCAGACTAGGTTCTTCTCCAAGGTAAACCTCGCAGAATACTTGGAAGTTGCAGATATTGGAGACTGAGTTGGGTCCTATGTCCTGAGGCCGCAGGTCGAAGAAGTTTAGAACATCTCTGAAAAACTTTGAGCCGGGCGGTGCGAAGCCCCGGCTCATATGATCCGCAAAAATCACTACCTCCCCGTCCTTTGGCTGTGGTCTCTCTTCTGACGGGTCAGGGGCACGGTAGGACATGACGTCCTTCTTGGGCAGATATCCAGACTTGACAAAATCTGCTAGGGTCTCACTGGTGACATTGGACCTCATCCAGTTGCAAGTGATGGAGGCTTTGGGAGCTTTGGGAGGCATGGTGAAAGTTGACAGTTTATGACAAAAGGAAAACGTCCGGATTAATTATAAGCCGGAGGAAATCTACAGTTCAAAGTCAAGGTGGCGGCTTGTGAAGGGGACTAATGGTATATACCTAAGTACAGCGGGTTATTTAAGCCGCAGAGGTATTAAGAGTAATTTGATTGTCTATGGCCTTATCACAGCTGAGCCGGAAAATTTTATGGCGCATAATTTTCTTTAAGCCAGAGGGTTCTACGGAGCATGGTTTTCTTTAAGCCGGAAGGTTCTACGGCGTGTGGTTTCTTTAAACCGGAAATGTAAACCGCCGTGATTCAATGATTGCAGTTTTTTACTAAGTGTGGTAAAACAGGTTTCACACATTGCAGTAACTATTTTGGATCAAAATGGTCGGGCAAAAGAAAAGTTTCTAGACCTAGAACCAGACGCCAGGAAGTTCTTAAGATCGAACAAGGCTCTTATGCAGTAAAACGAGGCCTACTTGGGTTTGAGATGAATGCTAAACAGCCGCCGCACTAGTTCTACCCTATACTAAGATCAAAAAGAGGCAGTAAAATTCAAATCTACTGCGGGCCGCGACGAACTACGAAGAACAGAGGAAGAACTATGAAGCCCTAGTGCGGATCTGCCCTGTGGAGTAGCGAGGACTCACCAATGCTGAAGAGGAGCGGAGGTTGCCGCCGTTTGTCTGGACCGAGTCAGGGTGATGCAGCAGCCGAGGTTGACGAAGATCGGGGGCGAGGCGGCGGCGGCAGAGTTCGAGCTCGAGCAGAGGAGCAGTGGCGCAAGGAGGAAGAAGGGTGGCGGAAAGGCTCGTCGGGCCGGCCTATTTATAAGGGAGAGCTCATAAGTGGGCGCGAGAATCAAGGAGACCACGGCGTGGTTATCTCCCCACGAAACGCCTCGATTTTCGGGATGACAGTAAAGGTAAAGATCCGTTGCGGATCTGGCGGAGTAAAAAACGGGCTTAATGGAAGATGACGTCATGGCGGATTACCCGGAGTCCGGAGGATGACGTCATGCCGGGTTATGGCCTTCACACAATTGTAAGCCGGCGATTTTTCTGTCGAAAGGTTTGAAGATTGAAATGAGCCGGCTCAAATCAATCTGGGGCCTAATGTTGAGGATATAGACCTTAGAGTCACCCGCCAGGAGGGGCCGGGTTACTCTAATGGTCATTGCCAGAAGCCCGACGCCAAGCTTAAAGACGGTGGGCCGAAGATGGGCTTAAGACCCGGATATGGCTTAAGGCCCGTAGTTACAATCATTATTATGGTAGAACTTGTAGTGTAAGGCTAGAATAGTTAAGAGTCCGAGCCGGACACTCTTATGAGCCGGCCGGGACTCTGAGAGCTGCAGGGCGTCAGCCTCCCTATATAAAGGGACGACCCGGCTGCGGTTTAGGGACAAGAACAATCTCGTCGAGAGCCAGGCATAGCAGTTAAGCTCCCTGGTCATCGAAACCCTGATCAATACCACCGCAAACTGGACGTAGGCTTTTACCTTCACCGTAAGGGGCCGAACCAGTATAAACCCTCGTGTTCCTTATCCCGCTTAACCCCTTCAAGCTTCCTAGTAGCGATGGCTCCACGACTAAGTCCTAGCTCGAGGACATCTGCCGTGACAATTCCACGACAGTAACCGATCAATAGCGATGAGGGTGGTACTTCTAATGTCATGTGTATATTCCTTTTCTTTTCTCTTATCAAATTTGAGCTTCCGTTTGACATATTATGTGTACTATCGTTGCTTGATGTGTGATTGTCAATATTGGGCATAATTTAGCACTAACACTACAAAAAGATACACTTCCGTGATGATACGTGTTTGTCACAGTAGGTCATGTCTTCTGTCATGCATGTACATCCATGACGATTTTATGACAGAATCAAGATAGTCATACCTGTGCTGTCGTAGAAGTGTTCCATGACATTACCAAAATTATCATCACGGAAGTGTCCACTTCCATGACGATAAATCCCGCGTCATAGAACTGCTTTCGTCAAGGGTGACCGACACGTGGCATCGACCGTAACGGGTCGCCGTTAAGCTATCGGGTCCGGTTTTGAATCCGATAACCCGTTAACAGCCCAGACCAATGGGGATTTTCCACGTGTAAAATTCTCATTGGCCGGAGGAAACTCGTGTTGGCTCACCAATGGGACAGGTGTCATCCACTCATTGGACAGGAGGCGCCTATGATACATCGACACGTGGCACGGCCCAACAGAGGCCCATTCCGGTGAAAAGGCCGGCCCAACTAAAGGCCCACCATGTTTTTTCAGACACTAGTGGGCTGGCCCGTTAACAGCTTGCCATGTTTTGGGCTAAATTGAGGCCCATAGCAGATCAGGCCCATTCACAGCCTGCAGTTTTTTGGGCCAAATTACGGCCCATATCGGATCAGGCCCGTTAAGAGGCCGCTGTTCTTTTGGGCCCATTCTAAGACAGGTTTGTATTTCAGCCTGTTAAATGCCCATTAACCAGTCCGGCCCGATAATAGTTTCGGCCTGTTAGCGGCCCGTGGTGCATCTGGGACGTTGTCGGCCCGGTTTAACTTTAGGCCCTTTAACGGCCCATGCAGAAACTGGGCTATTTCTTGTCCAAAGTAACTTTATGCCTCTTAACGGCCCGTGCTCTTCGTGGATAAATTTCAGCCCAACAAGTCTATCGGCCCGTTAATGGCCCATGGAACAGTTGGGCCTAATTACAACCCGCGTTGAATCAGGCCTGCTTATAGCCCATCTGATAATGGCCCGTGACACTTTTGGGCCTATGGCCCGCATGGATACCGGCCTGCTTGAAGCCCCTAATTTTATTGGGTCAAACTGGCCCGAGATATATTTTGGCCTGTTAACTATTTGTCCTATTTGGGCCAAACATGGGCCTTAGGAAGTTTTGGCCGGTATTGGCCCGTGAATATTTCGGCCCAATGCTGGGCCAATCTAGGTTTTAGCCTGTTAAAAGCCCATGGTGTTCTCTGGCCCAGCTGGCTAGAACTTTACTCGGCCTATTAAAGGCGGGAAACTACTATAGGTTTAGACCTGCTAATGGCCCAAGATGATTATAGGCCCACGTTTTGGCCCATATGAGTAACGGGCCGGCCTGAAGACCGACAACACTGAGATCCACTGAACCTTCCGGCCTAAATTACAGCATACCGACCAAAGAATAAACCTAGACTATACAATAAAGAAATTGCGGCATATTACATCCACTGGGAATCAAAGTTCGCTACCGGTGATAATAAAGTGCAACGTGACCGCGGATTACATACACTGGGCATCAAAGGTCGCCACCAGTGCATATAAACGTGCCAACAAAAGAATATACAAAACTGAGAGCACTTCAGAAGGCACGAGGCCTGGCCAGGGCGGGCCCCGGAAGCAGCCGAACAAGCTGATGAGACCTCAGTTGTGTCAACGATAGATGCTCCATCCCTAGCTGTATGGCACCATAGTGCACAAGGCAGTCCTCTGACATCTTCCTTGCATCTTTGACTTCAAGTCGGAGCTTTAGCTGAAGCAAGCATTTCCGCTTTAAGTTGAGACTGAAGAAGTCAAACTGATTGAGGCAGTGACTGCACAGAGGTTGTCTCACACCTGCTGGTGAGTAGCTTCAACTCACTGTCTTCATCAAGACAGGACCTTGGGGTCATCTCGCTGTCCTCAATATGATTTGGCTCACTATCTTCCCTAAAGTTCTGCCTGGCATAAGAGATACGACTCTGAAAGAGAAACAAGGAGATACGTAATAGGTTTCACAATTATATAAGCAAATAAATGGATTTGTTCTGCATAAGGAACATGTTTTTACAAGTACAATTAAAAACTGGTAGTTGTTGCAAACATCCAATCAGATGTAAACAACAAAGTAAACAGCAGTGGAGGAAATGATGCCTATCCAACTCTATACTAGAACAAAGTTTGAAGGCTTGAGAAGGATGAACTTACATTACATGTTAACACGGGCTGGACAAAGTCCATCTCCATGTTGATGGAAGGATAATTCAATAAATCCCCCAAAGAAAATTCTTTATAAGCGTTGCCATTTTTCTACATTTTGCAAAGAATAAATATAGATCAAATAATATTGGAAGAAACTAAGGATAATGAAGCTCAGGTGCAGACTGATGATACATAATCAAATAGCAATTAATTAAGTACAGGGTTACAAGGAAAAAGGTACTCACAAGAGGAATGCAGACATCAACGTGTGCAGTGGCATTGGCTTTATTCAACATTTTGGTAAGAGTAAATGTAGATACGATAATTTGGAGAAAGTGGAGGGCGGGGCAGATAAGATGCAGAGTAATGCTAGACAATCAACTATCTCGTGATGCAAGTATAGTAATACCACCACCGTTCGTTATTACTTGTCGCTCAAATGGATGTATCTAGCACTATTAAGTTCTAAATACATCCAATTGATCAACAATTTCGATACAGAGGGAGTACATGACAATAGGTACTTACATGAGCAATCCAAAACTTCATAACAATTGTGTTAATTCTACATTTATCTAAGAGTAAATATAGATCTTATAATTTCAAGCAAAGGGAGGATAAAGAAGCGAACATTTACAGTAATGCTACATAATCAAACAACAATGAGTGTAAGTATGCTGACAAAGGGCAAGAGGTACTAACAAGAGCAATGCAGAGCCCAATATTGTTGTGAGATCCTATGATCCTTTGAGCAAGGAGCTTCATCTGAAATTAGTTTTCATACAAGAGAGAAGGTAAGGCACATGCAAAAATTTAGGAGTTCAAATTTTGAATTGATATCATAGACAGTACCTGACGCTGGGCTCTCAGCAGTTCTAATAGGGGTTTGGCCAGTGGAGTAGGGGAAGAGTGTGGTACAGTTGGGCCTGTGTTTTCTGTGGCTGCTGATCTATCTGATTTATCAGGTATCACTACCTTTTCCAAATACCTAGTATGTACTCCTTGAGGATCTGCACTCACCCTCTTCCGTTTGGACATCTATTACGAAAGAACAACATTTGACTGAAAAAACATAGTATGACGACACATGGAATATGCAGAGAAAATGGATAGGTATGGCATATACTCATATATGATGCTTAAACTAAGCAGATGGTGTAACAAAGTAGAAGTAATGCAAGAGGTCAGATGCAAAATATGTGCGACCAATACAACCTTGCCAAGTTAGAGCAAGCACCTTGATGGGTTAATAAGATAGGCCATCCTCCACCATGTCAAGTTTGTTAGCCAGTGGATTGTTCCGCAATATTCCTCTCGTGCACCGATTCTCATATTCATTTTGATAATGTTCAGTACGTGACATGCATGAAAACATAAAAACAAGTGAGATTATCTTTGTAATGGAGAAGTGATTCTAATCCAATACTGCCTCCCTGTAAACCCCTTTGTGCTATCTCTGCAATTCTCTGAGAGATGCCATGCATGCTGTAACTTGGTGTGTGCATTAATATAATGTGGCCTACTACTCAAAATATGAGAGCTCCAGAAGTGATGATACTTCGCAGATGACAGCTTCAACATATAGTAAAGAAGAACAAGTCGACCTGACCTGACAATTCAAAATATACTAAGGGAGAATAACTCGACCTGACCAGTCGACCGCAAATGTCTCTGCTATTCTTCCCAACAAGGAACATACTTATTAAAGAAGAGAAGAGGATCATCTTAAAGAAGAGCAGAAGAGCAAGCAGATTGAAGATATTACAAATCTTTCTATACAATGTCGGTTGCCCACCCATGATGAACCAGAGCGCACAGAGAAATAGCATTCCTTCCGGTCTCTCCATATGTGGCTCACATGCATTTCAAAACTAAAGTAGGAACATTTTTAGCTGACCAATTAAACATCTCTCAGTTTTACTAATATCAGCATAATATCAGATTTGAGTTTGTACAACTAAGCTTGTTTAGCTCGATGGGTGGATAAGTGCTATTACGACACGAACCACGTAGGCTGATCGTGGTCATCATAAAATGGGGAAACCGTAGGCATGATGAGTATAGTGTTGACCGTGGCAGTGGGATGGCAGATCTGAAGCTGCAAACCGCGCAAAGGGTAGTTAGCAACCGATGTTTGCTTTGAAATAACAACTAAGATTTAGTATGGACAAGAAAGTACAGTCAACAAGTGACAAAGAAATGCAATTCTGCTGTCTCTCTATATGTCGCGACATGCATTTGGAAACTCAAGTGGGACCTTTAGCTAACCAATTAAATGTGTCTATTAACTAATATCAGTATCATATCACAATCATATTTGAACAACTATGCTTTGGAATTTTGAGTGTTGTGTTGTTTAGCTTGAAGGGTGGAATAATGCTAGTACGACAGAAAGCACCTACGTAGATCATAGTAGAGTAGATAAAAGGGGAAACCCTAAGCATCAAGAGTAAAATCAGGAAAGTGGAACGAGCTGGACCAGTGGGTGGCACACATGCTTTTCGAAACGAATATAGGAACATTAGGTGACCAATTAAACGTTCTCTGTTTTAGTAATATAGCATCATATCAGATTCGTATTTCAACACCTAAGCTTTGGAATTATGAGTGGCATGTTGTTTCGCTTGATGGGTTGAGGTCTTGAGGAGCAGTGCTAGCATGACACGAAGCACCTACGATGATGGTAGTGAATATAAAGGGGGGAAACCATAAGCTTTACGAGTATAGTGACCGTGCCATGGCGGATCTAAAGGTGCAAACCGGACAAAGCTACTTCGCAACCAATGTTTGCTTTCAACTAGTCACTACGATTTTGTATGAACAAGAAAAGTACAGTAAACAATTTACGATCTATTTTCCGGGTGAGATCAATTACTTAAGCACATATGGAAGAGTACCACCTTCCTTGCGACGCTGTGTAGGCCCCTGCTGATATGTTGAGGGTGCTGCGGGTGCGATGGCTATCAACGGCGGGGAAGAAGACTTTAGACGGTAAACGGCCGGGTCGGGGGATAAATCTTGTTGCCGTGGACGAGGCGGTCGTAGGGGCGGCAACGACAAGGTGGACGACGGCACTGATGAAGCGAGAGGACGCGATGAAAGGATCCTGGTTCGGCGCCGTGGATGAGAGACGTCCATCTCTTGCAGTGGACGACGGGTAGGGGTAGCGGCACCGGCAAGGTGGAGGATGGGGTGGCGGACGGAGGAGGCTGGCCGCAGTGGGGAGGTTGTTGTGGCGCCGACGGTGTATGAATGGGGAAATGGAGGGGGAGGGGGATCTCAAACTTTGGGACGCGCTTGTCTGAAATGTGGGAAAGTTACGAACTTATCCCCCGTTTAAAATTTCGGACATCACGTCGGTTGGGGATAGGACGGTAATCTCGCATCTCCCAAATATTTGCCGGTAGCGATTTCGGGCGAGGAGAGGGTGTTTTGCCGCCCACGGTTGGCGCCCACGGTGTATGAACGGGGCTGACAGGTAGGGCGGTTGTGTCACGTCTGAGGGAAGTTACACATCTGCCCCTATTTAAAATATTTGCCTACATCGATTTCGGGCGAGGAGAGTTTGTTTTGCCGCCCACCGTGTATGAATGGGGAAATGGAGGGAGAGACACATGTCTTTCGGACGAGCTTGAATCAAATGTGTTTTGCCGCCCACGTTTGGCGCCCACCGTGTCTGAATGGGCTCAGAGGCGGTCGTGTCACGTCTGATTGAAGTTACTAGTCTACCCCTATCGACAGCAGTGTAAATCCGGTCGATAAGGATGTCAAGTGTCAGGGGTAGACAGTAATTTCCATCTCGCAAACACTTGCTTCGGGCAGCCCACAAATGATAGTGGGTGTTTAGCCGCTTCGTTCAAAACTTGGGAGAATTAGCATTCACGTTTGCCCTGGGCCCTGGCAACTAAATTCAAATCCAATTTGTATTCGATTACGAATATCCACAGATAATTCTACGTTTTGTTATTTATTTCTTCAAAACCACAACAAAGATTTATTCCACCTTTATATATGATTATGATTTAGAAATGCCGTGATCTTCGAATTCAGTAGGTTGGATACACTTTGAGTCAAACAGTTATTTCATCCAATACAATATGCTCACACGAAAAACAGTTCACCTTATGTCAATCATACAAGTACTGAGGATTACCTCGCCTAAAAAATTCGGATCATTACAACACATGGACAACATAGGGGGTCTTACAACATAATCCATTCAGAGACATGACACAACATGCAAGTACAATAATCTATTGACAATTTCAACTGGTATCTAAAGAAGAACTGGGATTACCCTGGGCTTCAGATAGCAGAAACAGCAGGACCTCCTCCGTCTTCAAATGCAAGCATTCTTACTTCCTCCAATTCTTGGGTTGCTTGCATAATGTGTGCAGCTAATTGCATAATTTCCAGCCTCAAGATCAAGATTACCTCATTCATGGCAGCCACACCATCTCTTTCTGCCTCTAGTAGAGCCTCAAGAACTATAATATCTGTGCTCAGACTGCTCTCCGGCGGTGTTGCCTCTGAACTGCTACCATCTGGTAACATGGATGGCGCACTGCTTCCACAAATAGATTCTGGGGTTGTACATTGTGTCCTAGTGTGAACGGCATCCTGAAAGGTTTCCGCTGGACATAAGTAAGAGATAGTTATCGCATGATCCAGGCAGTAAGCTTACATGGTAAACGACATACGAATTATTGCCGAGCATGGCAAGCTATATTTAAATGGTTCGAAGCAGCATCAGCCGAAAAGAAATTAAAATGGTAAGATGAAACTAGGGATGTAAGTGGCAAATAAACGACATCCGCCAGTCCCATCTAGTTAGTTTTTGCTAGCTCCCTAGTTCATTTTCCTCAAAAAACAAAAACTCTTTTGAACTATCATACCACTAGTGGACTTTAATCGGGATTAAACGGGACCCAGTTGACATCCCTAGTTGAAAGGGAGTGTACCACCGCTATATTTAAGTTGCCAAGGCATCTAAGCAGTTCAAATAATCTGAGAAAGCACTTAACAGTGTGGCCTCATATAAACTACGAAGACAGTCTTGTGATGAAGTTCAGAGGAAAAGTTAAGGACTCAAATGAACTAGGCATGCATTTCTTTACGATAGTACAGCAGGCACTGCTGACATATTGGCCAACTCAGGTATAGCCTAACAAGTAACAAACAAGCATTCGAATCAAGCAATACAGCAAAGCAGACAACTGAACTATTTGTAATTCTGTAGGATTACAGGTTGAGGGCACAAGCCAAGAAAGCAGCCCACACGCATTACATTTCACATGTACTAAAACACACTGGCTTACCATATGTTGCTGTGAAGCCTCGCTGCTGTTGCAATGTTCTTTGAAGATATCGTCAGCATCCCGTGGTTGCAAATCTAGTTGTTGTAGTTTATTCTGCACCCTCTATTTAGGTAAAATTAATTTTAATCGCATGCACTGGTTCGAATTGATCATCAATGGTTCATCTAAACTAATGAAAGAAGGGTGTGTGCTTACACGACAATATATCTGCTTCACTCTATTTTTATGCTTGTTCGAGGTGCCAGCCCCAAAAGAACAAATATTTTGCTTGATGGGGTTGGCAGCTCCATAATTAATAGAAGCATCAAATTAGTCATGCAACTTGGGAAGATCAAGAACACACAAAAAAGTAATGAACAGAGGCTCGGAGCAGTGATGTAATAGCTAGCATCAGAAAATGTAGGGTAAAACAAACAAAAAGCAGCGGAACCACATGCTAGTTTGCTGATGTGTAATTAAGCATAGAGAACATGAAGCAGTCTGATGGAACCAACAGGTGGCATCAGAACAACACCATTATCATAAATATAGCATGCAAGAAGTAAAATAGTAGGCAGTGATATCTAGGAAGTACAGTAATACTTAGGACAAAACTAAAGCATATTAACTATATGTGCACTGGTATGTAATTTAGCACATGTAACATGTTCACTGCCAGAAGTATGGCCCTACAGGTGCAAGCAGAATAACGCGTCTCATGAAAAATTGAATGATGCCCTGAAGAAATTCAAAGGTGCGGTGCTTATGCTAAGAAAGTGAACGTAGGCGCCGGCCGTTGGATAATAGTACCTGATTCTCGGCGGCGTATGGGTATCGTTGTCATACTTGATAGCTAAGGATCGTCGATGGTGCTCGTGTTGCGGTTGAGTTTGGGCCGGCTGTCGCCGTCGCTGAAGCGGCTCCGGTGCTTCGGTTGCGGCGCCTGTCGACATACAAGAAAGCTCATCTGTGGTAAGTGAACAGTTGCACGATAAAGAAGAGAAAAACCAAAGGAGTACAAATCGAAATAACCTGATGAGGCTGCGGCGTCAGTAAAGCAGGGCTGGTGGAGTTGAATATGGCGTCCGTGGAGCGGGTCCGGTGCAGTGGACGAAGGCTTCGGCGGGCGCGGTGTACAGTGCTTTCGGTGAGGCGGATCTGTTGCGGCGGACGAGGGCTTGTATGAAGGGCCAGCGATGGGGCGGACGAGGGAGTCAGTGAAGGGCCTACACTGTGGTGGACGAGGGCGCCGGTTAAGCAGATCCGGTGCGGTGGACCATGATGGCGGTCAAGGAGATCTGGAGCGGTGGACAAGCCAGTCGGTGAAGCGGCTCCGGTGAAGTGGTGAGTTGGCAGTTGGGGGTTCCAAGGTGCGGAAGGTAGATCCGGCGGGGTGTGAGGTCCACCGCTGCGGCGGATGACTAGATTCGGCGGCTTGCCATGGTTGGGGGGTTGGGGAGGGGAAGGGGAGGGGCTCTGGGGAAGAATGTTGGGGGCAAAGAGGGGAAAACAATGGAGTTACCAAAGCAGCCCTTTTCCGTTCATGTGGCAGGGGTAAAACAGGAATATCGCAGGGCTAAACTTTCGGGCGCGAGATATTTTGATGTGAGCGGGAAGTTTGAAAGCTTTTGGCGCCTGAAATTATAAGTGTTCTGCTCTTGTACGGCCGACTATGATATCACGGCCGAGAATTTAATTGTTTTGCACGCAAAAAAGTGCAAGTTTTGAAAATCAATGTCTCCAACTCGAAACTTAGATTGTCCATTCAATTCAAATATGGATCATTGAGCTAGTACAAGCAAATACCATCATACGGTCCAATTCAAATGAAATTCCAAATGTGTTTATCCTAAATATGATGACAAAAGCAAAAATGTGTATGTGTATGAATAAAGTGGATGATTATAAAGTTTGAACATGCCCGTATGTGTATATCTCTAGGTTTGATATATGAATTTGAAATCACGAAATCCCGGCTTAAAAAATGTACCTCCGTTTAAATGAATTACAAAAGCTAATGATGGAGTCGAATTCCAAAATTCCAATCTTAGGTTTGTAATTCTGGTACATCAAGGTATATCACGCATGTTCAAAAGTATCGTTATCTCATAGTCCAAACTGTGAAACAAATTGATCAACCATGAGTGCACACACTATTGACCATATATATCTCAATTACGCTAAAGTCCCTCAAATATAGACACCTCACTCTTTATCTGAAGCCAACCCCCACCCCCCCCGCCCCCCCCCCCACACACAGGTCGTTCTCTCCCCCAGACACGAACACACGAGCACATTAACACCCCCCTCTCTTCTAAAGTCCGGACCCCAATATAGGTCTCTTATCACTTTGTCTCTCGGGCATGCACACATCTCTTCCCCCACTCTCTAGGTCTCCCGGCATCTCTCTTTCCCATGCACACGCGCTATGTAGAGTGTATCTTTCCCATACACACAAAACGTCGCCCCCAAACGTCTATCTCCCTAGTTATGTGGTTCTCGCACACTCACCTCACACAACACCCCCAATGCAAACAAGCACACTTTGTCTCCTTGTGCACCACTCTCCTCTTTCTATCTCTACCACATGCGGACCCGCCCCAACTCCTTCCCTGTATACATATATGTTGTGACTCTTTCCATAGCTCCCTAATGTATCATCGTTCTCAATCTCGCATGTTGTTCTCTACACCGTCTATTCTTAATCTCTCATGAAGTCCCTATCACACACACGATGACTCGCTTCCCTTGTGTCTCTGTACATAGGCCAATTTCGAACAACATCAACATTGTCTCCCTATCTATACGCCACTTATGGACACAAACGACCCCTCTCCCCCTCTTTTCCTCTCTCTATCTCTCTCTCTCGCTCTCACACCCTTCTCCCATACACACTCGATGTGTCTTTCAAATAGTCTGCTCCCCGCCCGCACCCATGCTATCCCGCTACTACACATGCCTTTGTCTCTCTTTGACACACATGTCACACCATTCCCCCTTCCCTTATACTAGGTTTACATCATTAGTGGTCTCTCTACTCCACATACACACACTCCCTCTCACACACAAACGCGCGCACAAACACACACAGACACGCACAAACACCCATCTAGCTATCTGGATCCTTCTTTTAAGACACACACCCTTGCATATTCTCTACAGCTCTAGATATGTATATACCCCCCTCTCTAGCTCAGATGCACACCAAAATTCTCCATCTCTCTAACTCACACATCTCTCCCCATGTCCGCATGTGTATCTCACACACTCACTCTCTGATTATGTCTATGTGTCTCCACGTTACACAACACAAAGCCCCATGTACATGTCTCTCTCTATCCTCCACACACATAGACACAAAGAATCTCTTATCATTGCCTCAGTCTCTAGACATATCACACACGCACACTGTCTCTCTCTCTCTCGCAAACACGCTCAACAAGGGTTTCCCCGTGAATAACTTACCGTCTATTCATCAACAGTCGTGGCAGTACGGCGAACACGAGACGTGAAAAAGAATAAATCTACACGTGCGTAGACCACCTAGTATGACTACTAGGACTAGAGCAAGCCGAAAGCGCGCCGCCGTCACCCCCTCCTTATCGGCGACGGGAAAACCTTTGTTTTACACAGTCGAGAAGTCATTGTGCTAAGGCCCCACATGCTGAGCCGTTGAATAGAATGTAGATCCTAGTTTACGGAAACAAGTATCGATAATACGTTTGTATCTCCATACTTATATTTCTTCTCTTATAAAAAAACTGAGTTGGTGATGATGGTATGCGTGCCATCTTGCAATAGACCGTCCGATCTATATCTGACGGATGGAAATTAAACTAAAAGATACCCGCACCTCTCTTCACATTTGCAGACAAGGCCTTCCCTCGTTCATCCTTATCTCCAACAACCTCATTGTTGAGCAATTAAAAAAGGAAGCCTCTGGAACAAACTGGCCTGGTGGCCGCTGCCGGCGTCGTCCATCCCCTTGCCTCCGCTCAGTCCGACCACCAATCACCACCACGCCCCACTCCTCTTCACCTTATCTCCTCTTTCTCGAGATATCATTAGTTTTTACACATGGGATTACTCCTGCATGGGTCAATCACAACAAGTGTTTTATAAAAAAATGCATCTTGATGTTCCGTGCAATGCACGGACATCTTGCTAGTACTCCTACAGAAGACTAAGTTGGTGATGATGGTGTGTCTGCCATCCGTCATTTCTGACCATTAGATCTACATCTAACGACTGTGAGGTAAGTTGTTGCCTTTTCTCACCAACATCCCACTTCTCTACCAATTTGCAGAAAAACCCATAATTAGTATCTTAAAACCAACCACACCCCTCCCTCACCTCACCAAAACAGCCCAAGGAATATTTTCTGATTGAAACATAATATATCTCTAGTGATATATGTATATCAAAATTAGAGTGTTTTGTATCAAGTTTGTGAATAAGTATTATTCTAATTATGATCCGTTGCAACGCACGTGAACATTGCTAGTATTTCCAACCATGCAAAAAATGCTAGTATTTCCATAGTTTCGAGTTTTCCATCAAGATATTAGTCACTCATGGTTGATATTTACTTTCAATCACGTACACATAGGCACTATGTAACTAGCCTTGCTTATTGGCTTCCAAAGCTTAACTTTCACTCCTACTTACAATATGTAGAGTATTTAACAAAAAACTACCACTTTCAACCAGCCCTAGGAAGAAACTATTGTACAAAAAATAGCAAAAACATACCCAAAATTTCTTAATCCGTGCCAAAAACTACTACCTAGTGCCGATTAGGCTCGTTTAAACCCGTTTATGACAGGGTTGGCCCACACGTCCGTGCTGACGAGGCAGCTTAAACCAACACATTTTGTTTGACCGTTGACACGAGGGACCCACATCTGACCTTCTATCCTGTTATATTCCCCCTCAAATCATTATTTTTCCTGAACATTACTTCAAACAGTACTGATGCGTGTTCGTCGGTGGCGCCGGTGATGAGGGAGTTGGCCGCCGCTCCGCCGGACGGGCCGGACGCCGCGCTGGCCTCCGCACGGGTTGGCAGGCTGGCCCGAGCGTGACTCACGCGCGAGCAAGCCGCCGCGCTGGCCTTCGCTCGAGCCAGATGGCTGGCCTTAGCGCGGCGCGCGCGAGCAAGCCGCCGCGCCGCCGTGCCAATCTAGCTAGCAAACCTTGCAGACAAGCAGCTGGACGGAGCTATCTTGGCTAGCTAGCGGCCGCGAGCGCCGGACGGAGCTGGCATCCGGGCTGCCGCAAGATGGGCTCCGCACCGCCGGCGGTTTTGACCTCGCCTTCTGCCGGCGGCGGTAGCTGCGTCCCATGGCCGAGGATGACTAGGTGGACGGGCCGGAGGTAGGAGGTCACTCGGGGATTTTTGTGCAGACTGACATGTAGGTCCCACAAGTCATAACGCCTAACTTGCCGGTCGAATAGAAGGCGTTGACTTAAGGGACGACATGGGTTGAAACGTGCCTATAACGGCACTTTGTAGAGTATTCGTTTCTTGGTAGGGCTGGTTGGTAAGGGCATGTACAATGGTTGATAAGGTAGTCTTATCTTAAGTCTGCCACGTATGCAAGTGGTAGTAGTTTCTTGGCATTATTAGTGGTTTCTTGGCATTATTAGTGGTTTCTTGTAAGGAACAATGTACTACTAGCGACAAAAGGCGATTCTATGTTGCGTTGTACTCCAATGAGTACTACTAGTGGTCGCAGGACTGTATACCTCGTTTTGTGGGTTCGATCCCGGCCGAACGCACGGCGGCCTTTTTTTAAATAGTAACTTCGCTGCGAGCCAATATTGTACACGGGTAGTTTGAGTTTTGAAGTCGAACGGACGTGTCGCACCACAATCTGGGTGCACTGGATAGCCCAGCCACGTGAACGGGTTTTCCTTCCCATCATCTCGTGGCTCGCGTGCTCGCCCTAGCCGCACCTCGCTTGCAGCTTCCTCATCAGCTAGTAGCATATTTAAACTAGCGCCTCCCAATTAAGCCCGAGGAGCCGGAAAAGCCTGGCGCGGCATTGGGAACTGTGCAATATGGCTCTGTACGTAAAGTGCTAGTACTCTACTACTCTGTAGCTTGTGGCGTTGCACGCATGGACTTCACTCCATTATCGGCTCTATAAAAGAAATTCCTCTTGACGTGGTTTTTTGTTTTGAAACGGAGGCAAAAGCTTTGCCTCATCTCATTCATAAAGAAGGAACTACTAACAAAGTTCGACGAGATCCATTACACCTCCACAAATGGAAGCGAAAAGCCTAGTCTCGCTGTATCAAATAACTCAAATGTTCTGCCCCCGCAGTAACCGTCGCTGATAAACAGGCTGCTAGTGTGTGCGTGAGAGGAGCGGCTGAGTAGGCCAGCTACGCGCTTGAATAGAGCACCGAGAGTACCCACTACGCAGGTGTACTTTCCCTGCATTTATAGTACAGAGATGGTTCTAGAGAACAGTACTACCCTCCACTTCCAACTGTAGCTCCTTGGCCCTGAGATTCAAGAGTTCAAAACTGGTGCACTATACTAGAAGTACAGTACATCGCACTACTAGTTGAGAAAGTAGTACTAGTACTGCTACAGTACGAGTACGTAGTAAATAATAGCCTCACCCCTTCGCTAAGGAACGATCGAGGAGCTATAGTTGGAAGGGACGAGGCCCTGCGGTTACTACACTGTTATCTCCTCCTCGCCAGTTCCCCTCCCCCGAAGAGAAGGCACTTCATAGCTTCTCCCATGGATTCGCCAGGCGGTTCTCCTCCTCGTTGGGGTTGGGAGACCTTGGACGACGATCCTCTGGGAGAAATCGCACGCCGCTCCGACGTCCTCACCGCCGCAAGACTCGGTGCTTCCTGCACCAACTTTTTCAAGACGGTGCTTAAACAGGCTTGGGAAAAGGCCATGCTTGTTGGTCTTCCATGCGTCCTCGAGGAGAAGGTTCTTCTATGGGACAATCCTTCGAACAGTCCACCGCTCCCTGGCCATGGTTGCACGTTGACTCCGCTAGAGTTGCCGACGTTGAGAGGTAGTCGGATTTTGTCCGATGAGCAGGTCAGTCATGGAGTTTGATCATGTAGTACTTAGTTATTCCATTTCCATCCCGTAATTTCTCCGCTGCCCACCGTCTTATATATAGGTCTGGGTCGGTGCCAACGAAGATTGGCTTGCATACCTCCGGCCGGATACCACCATCATTTTGCACAACATCCACAGCAGTGCGGCCGTTCCCGTAGACCCCTTCTCAACCATTGGGATCGGCCTTCCGGACTGGCTGGGCTTGAATACGTATGATGATGCCTACATGAGATTGAAGAAGATAGCAATTGCGGACCCGCCGACAAAGCGACGCGGCTACGACGATTACTATCTCATCGCGGTGTTCGACATAAGGATTGCCATCAATGCAAGAGGCAGTAACGGCAGAGGCTGGCGCATGTTGGCCGCGGCAGATTTGTACCCCTACACGTTCGAAGACGCCGTGCGCCATCTAGGCCGCATCTTCGCGGTGACAAGCCAGGGGACTTGTTTCATCTGGTTGCCATCCTACGGTACGGGAGATTACAAACGGAATGCACAAACCATCATTTGCATCCCTAACGGTACTCCATTATTTTGCAGGGACCAGTCATCCCCCGATCAAAATAAGATCGCCGATCCTGGATGTGCATTTGCATCCGCGATTCGGTCTAACCTGGAACCTTGTAGCTGACTTTGGCATATTGGGATCAACTATCTTAGCAGTCGTTACCCATGGTACCACTGATGTGCAACATGGTCACACAATCTACCACGATCGGACCGTCACCATCTACCCAGGTATTCCATTTAGTATTATATTTTTTAACCCTCTCGCCTTCTCTTTCGTTGTTGTACTACTTACTAGTACTAGTAGGAGTACTTTTTACCTTGGAGGACGCGTATAGCTAGCTAGGCCCTTGAAGACTTGAACCCACTAGCTGCCACCATTTTTGTTTTTCCATGTCTTACTATCTCATCCATGTAGCCAAGAGTGGCTATATATAATAAGCCGGTTATTTTACTTCCTCTATACCGGAGTAGTACTATTTGCTGCACAGTATTACTGACCGCCATATTTGAGCACAACATTATTATGCATGGACCTTGACTGTGTACGTCACCATGTGTCCAGATCTGAGATGCCGCGTGTACCAGATGAACGGCGCCGAGTTCGACCCCCGTGATGCTACGTGGGTGCCGAGGAACACTCTTGGAGAGTACTCGCTTTTCATTGGGGACAGCTACCCCATTGTGAAGCGGATGCCACCTTCCGTGCACGACACCGAAGGCCTGCCGTTCATGAAGCATGGTTGTGTCTTCAGTGCGCACCGCCGGATGAACGACATGCTGGGACACGCTATCCCTGATTTATGCCGCTTCAGCTTGGATGAGTCTCCATCGTGTGGAACCGGACTAGAAAGCTGCGACAATGATTCCCGTTGCCCACCGCTATGGATCGTGCCATCCATGAAGAACACCTGGGACTGGAACCTGGAGGAGGACATGTAGCCCATCTATAACGTGTAAGTGGGGTATGGTAAATTGTGAACGGTAGCGCTGTGAATATATGTAGACTAGTCGTGCACAAATTTATCACATGAATTGGAGATGAACTTGTGTGGCATACTGGCATTTGTCCTTTAGAATTTATTACTAGTAAATGTGTTATGTGTACGTGCAACTTGTGTGGTTGTTGCACGGGCTCCAACACGCTCTTTGAGAAAAAGGCGGCATCATACAGTAGCATCGTTCGCTATAGTTGTAATACTCCTACTAGGACGACAACTCCTATAAAACCTTGCGCTTGGCTCTTTGCCTCTTCGGGAGGTTCAACAGTTCGTACTCGTGTGAACCTTGCACTTGGCTCTTCGCCTCTTCGGAAGGTCCAACAATGATGATACTACAGTACAATATGCTTCTGGCAATCTGACACCGATTGAACTGCTGCACGTCCACCGCGAGGGCGAGGGCGAGCGAGAGGGAGAGGGAGAGGGCGCTGTAGTCAAAACCCTCTCCTCGTCCTGCGAGCCACCGCGCGCGTGGGCGAGGGAGAGGCGTAGTAAGCGAGCTTCTCCTCATTCGGCGAGTTGACGGGACACATCAGAGCAGTACTAGTACTAGTCCTTTACGGTTAATATGGCTTAATTTGAAACGAGAAAATACACTGGCGGTCAACGTATGTAACAATACGCTCTTTACGGTCACTATATATAGTTTTGCGGTGATTATACGATCACTAGCTCATCGTAGAGCACCGTATTGCACCCTACTGACCGGCCACATAGTCGACGTGGCACTTTGTTGACTGGTTAAATTGTCACCTGGTTTCTGGGTCCCACCTGTCAGTTGGCAGAGCAAAGAAATCAGTTAAACAAAACTTTACGCAGGCGCGACAGGAGTCCAACCCTTGCGCGCGAACCACCCTGGCTGTGTATGTGAGTGCATGCATGTGTACTCCCTCGGTCTTCCAACAAAGAGTGTACATCGGCTAAAAAACAAAGAGTGTACATCTACACTTCCAATGCATTTAGCCTTTAATCTAAATCGATATTGATTGACTAATGCACCAACTTGTGCTCTAGCTATAGGCTACATGTCTATCCTTAATTACAGCATGCAACAACCTTCATTTAATCTTCTTCTCTCAATGGTCGCATGCACACATAAGTCTGCTACTTTTGGGCGTTAATTATGCCCTGGTCAATGTGTAAATCTCTAAATGTACAGTCTTTCACGGACGTAGGGAGTAGGTTGAGCACTTGAGCGTGAGCGTGTGTGTTGCGTCGTGTGCTGTGTGCCGCATGGGTGCGTGAGTGTTGCGTTTGTCCATGTGTACGTGTGAGTGTTGCATGTTGCATGCGTGCATGCATGCATGAGGCTTTTACTCCCTCCCATTGACATGTTCATATTTCAAGCTTCCTCTGTTCCCTCCATATGGTGATACTCCCTCTGTTCCCAAATACGGAGTAAAAGCCTCCCTCTGTTCCCAATACGGAGTATTTGTCTTTCTAGAGATTTCAACAAGTGACTACGTACGGAGCAAAATGAGTGAATCTACACTCTAAAATATGTCTACATACATCCGTATGTTGTATTCCATTTGAATGTCTAAAAAGACTATATTTAGGAACGGAGGGAGTAGCAAATAAACATTAAGTTCTCTTGTTTTTCCCTCCTTGGTCATGGTGCACAACCAAAGATGACTTATTCACCTGGATGGAGGGAGTAGATGGTCAAAGTTTGACACAAAATTAATGCATTGGTAAACATAATTTTTGAGGAAAATGAGTGCATTAATTGAGTGTTTTTGCAAACTACAAAATTATTCCACCACTCATCATCTACCTTGGTTGATGAGATTTTTGAATTGAGCCCTATAAACCGGAAAGGAGGTAGTACTAGTACTCCTACATTATTGGCGTCGGGTGCCTTGGACAATGTTTCATCTTGTTGGACAGATGAGCAATAGGCATAGGATACTGTAGATAGGAAGTCTTCGCGATCCATTATTCCCCATCTCGGTCAGAGAGAACTATTCAACTAGTCTTCACAGTGAAGTGACAATACACGCTGCAGCAGATGGGACACTTAATTAATAAGCTGAACCAGCGTGTTGGTGTTACTAAATCAGCCTTACCCAGTACTGCCATCATGTTTGCCAGTGGAGCACGCTTCCGCAAATACGCCTACGCACCTCTCTCCTCCATTAACTGACATATGGGCCCTCTTGAGGTAGACCCACATGTCATCGGCGTAACTATTTACACTCCGAAGGACGGTATATCCTTGTAGTAGTACTAGTAGAATTGAGATTTAATGCACTTTCTTCCCCGTCTTTCACTCTTCTTCCTCCTCTCTTCTTCCTCCTCTTCCCCATCGAGCCGCACACCATTTCCCCCCGCTCACTGCTCGCCCGCCCGCGCCATCTTCCTTGGTAGCTCGCGCGTACCATATCCCCCCGCTCACTGCTCGGCCACACACGCCATCTTCTTCGCTCGCCCGCCCGAATCCACTTCCCCGCTGGCTCGCAGGCACCGAAAACCCCAGTCACTCAGCGCCCTAAAAAACCCTATGGCAGAACCGACTGACACGCAAAGCCGCGATTGGAATTCCCTCCCCGATGTTCTCTTGGAGCAGATCTGTAATCGTATGGACCTGCTCAGCACCGTCCGTCTGGCCGCATGCTCGGTGTCTTTGTACCGTCTACTCATCTGCAACCGGCCGGCTCTTTTCAAGACACCCTGCTTGCTGATGCCCGATCCTCGCAGGTGGCCCAGACACCGACTTGACGATCCTACGGAGGTTGCCGTGGTGCCCCTCGACATGCTACCACTACCCGTCCACCTGTCCTTCATGCGCGACCACTACTGGGCGGGCATGAAGGCCAACTGGATCGTCCTCATCCACCAATCCGGTAGTCCGTGGCGTCTCGTGGATATCTACACCCAGCGAGAGATCACCCTTCCATCGTTGGATACCGCCGCCATCGAGCCTCGCGGCCCGCCGGACACTCCTGCCTACTACGCACGAGACGCGTCGAGCTTTTGGCTCGACCTCTGTTTGCTGAAGGTTGTAATCTGCGAAGTGCCCACACCATCAGAAGACTACATGGATTACAAGCTCATTGCCTTGTTCAACATGGGATTAGTCTATCTGGAATCCGGTCGCCATACATGGTTATGGCTCATCGTCAATCCTCTTCAGCCAACATTTCTGTCTGATGCTATAGTGCACGATGGCATCGTTTACGCGGTCGACGCACAGATTGGCTGCCTATACTGGTGGAATCTATCGTCGTGTAATTGTTCTATCTCATCTCATCTTTACCTTATGAATACGACTGCCTGTTCATTGTTACAAATTTAGAATATTAGTATGTCTATAACCACATCATTGCTATATGTTCCTCTCATTTCCTAGATTTTTATGACCACACATGTTATTGTTAGAGTTGATATGGGAACAATTGGCATCTAATGATTGTTAGAATAGATATTATGAGTATATCCTCATGATTGCTATATGTTACTCTCATTTCCAAGATTTTTATAACAACGCATGTTATTGCTTAGAGTTGATATGAGAACAGTAGTAAGTGCTATGGTAGAATATGAGTAGGCCCTGTCATAGTTGTTTTCCTCTCATTGTTACATGATGTTTGAACCATGATATATTGCTAGAATATGAAAGCCATTGGCTTCTTTTTTAACTTGGGGTATGATTATGACCACGACATTGCAATTCTCTGTCTATGATATGTGTCACTGTTATAATAATCTTAATTCCACACATACTCTGAACATGATTGTTTATTTTTGTCCTTTTGGTCTCCAATTTGAATTGTTGCAGCAGACGCAAATGCGCTGGCCTTCATGATTCTAGGACCTGGAATCATACCAGCCGATGGGTGGTGGTTTATTGCTCGTTCAGCTGACGACGGTCATTTGATGCTCATTTGCACGTACCAAATTGACCAAATCATTTCATCAAACCACATGCAGTACAATGCCTGGGGCGTTCATGACATTGATGGCTATGGCTGCTTCGTGTTCGAGAAAGATCCCAGCTCCGTTGGGCCAGGCGTATTCAACTGGAGGCGGGTTTACAGCCTCGGCAACCACTCCATGTTCCTCGGGCTCAATTATCCGATCATCCAACCAATTATCGATCATATCACCGGCGATGATTACCGTGCTATGCAACTTCCATTCGCCAGGGGGAACTGTGTTTACACATCATACCATGGGTTTCATGAATCACCATATCCAGAGATTCGTCGACACAGCTTGTTGCCAGATAATCTTCAGTGTGTGAAAGGCATCAAGCTTCCATGCGATGGATGGCTTTTGCAAACCCGACATGCGGCGATGTGGTTCATGCCAACAGCAAATATGCACAACTTGATTCGTACTGATATCTAGACTGAGCCATGTATCCTGCTGCTGTAGCATGACCCTCTTTTGTTGGATATTATGTATTGTTGTTAGTTTGAAGCACTCCTCTGGTTTGAAGGATAGATACCTTTCTGGGATCAAGTGCATCCTAACTCACCTGCGTAGGATGTACTGATAATGATGATGGAGATGTGTGCAGAAGCCATATATATATATATATATATATATCAATTAGGCTTCAAGTGTGTACTTGTTGGTGAAAGTGTTGTCCAATGGGAATTATATTTTGTATTACTCATGTAGCCTACAAAGTCTGTCCCATAGCCTTGTAACTTCTTACCCCATTTCTAAATTTGTACTAGTCCTCTATACCGTATATTGCGCTACTCGTACTACTACCTCCCTCCTGGTTTACTGGTCCCCTTCGTAATTTGTGTCAAATTTTGACCATAAATTTCACTAACTAAATGTTAATGCATGTCACAAAAAATTATATCATTTTATTCGTATTTGAACATAGTTTCCAATGGAATGACTTTCGGTGAAACGTATTGACATTTTGTTAGTTAAACCTATGGTTAAAATGTGACACTAAATACGACTAGTAAGTAGTACAGTAGCAGTACTAGTATACGTCGGTCAAATTATTCATCATGTCCTCACATTGAATTGACGTGACAACACGCTGCGCGTGAGGTGACACAAGAATCCCGGCGGCGTGTTCGGGTATTGTGGACTTCAGATTTGGAGTACTACCACTTATCTCTCGAAATCTTTCATCATTCACTTAAAATATTTGATTGATCATACATTGAGTACCATATAACTGGAATTAACCGATGCAACTCCAAGAAGGATTGGCCGGTGCTGCCGGCTGGCGTCAAGTTCGATCCCACGAATCAGGAGCTGATCGAGCACCTTGAGGCCAAAGTGAGTGCTGACAGCGCGAGATCTCACCCTCTCATCGATTTGTTCATACCAACCATCGACAGCGAGCATGGCATATGCTACGCCCATCCTGAGAAACTTCCAGGTAAGACACAAATCGGCCGTCTACTTGCACAACCATATTCTTTTGTTTATAGCTCTATTTTTCTTTTTAGCCGCAGACCTTGTGAAGCAATTACAATTTGACAGTTAATAAAAAGTGAAACAAGTGACTGCAACATGCCAAAGATGTTATGAAAATGCCAACTACGTACACTAAAACCTGTATTCGGCAATACTGCAGGTATCACACTGAGTGGTCTAAGCAAGCATTTCTTCCAGCGCAATTCCAGGGCAATCAAAAGGGGCACGTGGACGCGTCGCAAGATACAGTCGGATTGCGGCATGCAAGCGATGTGGCACAAGACCGGCAATACCTTGCCGGTGATGGTCAATGGACGGCAGACGGGCAGCAAAAAGGTTCTAGTGCTGCACACCAACAAAAACTTCGACCATTCCCGCAAAAAAAGAACTTCGACCAGCAGAGGACCAACTGGGTGATGCAAGAGTACCACCTCGGGGACCTGGAGCAAGAGAAGGAGCGGGAGCTGGTCCTATGCAAGATTTTCTACCAGACGAACACTAGGGCCAGGACTAAAAATTATAAGTTAGTTTGGTATTGGTACTTGTACTACCTTGTCGTCCGCAAGTTGGTATTGCTGTTAACGATCTTTCGGTATGAACTTGGCATTTGCTTCCAACCATCATGCCGAGGGTCGACGTGGATATGAAGCTGAATCATTTGTTTCGAAACGAATTTTCAGGCACCTGATTTTTATTTGATGGGTAGCATAAGCAGCTGCCATTCGAATTCCTAGTTCTCCAAACTTTTCGAAACAAGTGCATGCACTTATTATCACGATGAAAAAAATATACCTGCTGCATCCCAGTTATCAGTCTGTACTTGCAGAATCCTCTCGTTTATTGAGCAGGTATATTGTTTTTTCAGGTCGAGCAAGTTTCAACTGGGCTGTAGACTGCGCAGGCTTGGTTTTGTTTTTAACAGGCCTAGCCATGATGACAACGGGGCACAAAGATCCAGCAAGTATCTACTGGCCTCTGGCTGGCCAGCGTTAGTTATATTTTGTCTTACAACATCCGCAGGCAGTTTTTTTACTGAATCAAACACACAGTCCAGTTATATCTTCCTCTTGAAACGCCATGTCCTACTTCCGTTTTCTAATCTCTACCTATAGTTTTACTAGTTCATATACACGTATCATTATATTGAAAATACATAAAGTGCCCTTTTCATATTTACATCCTTATTTTTGTGTTGTTTTCCCTCCCAGCGCTAATTTTTTTACCATTGATTTTCCCTTAAACCAACTCAATTGTCCCACGTCTTGTTTGCTTACAAAAACAAAACGAATTTTTTGGCAAATCAATAAGTTCTTTAAAAAATGTTTATCATTTCGGGATTACAACAGTTCGGACTCCAACGAAATATGCAAAATAAGGTTGAACTTTTTGACCGTGGTCCTGGGCAGAATATGGGCTGTAATAAATTACTTAAGAATTAGCAAATGAGCTGCAAATTATTAAAAAAATAGTAAATGGGCTCTATGTTGTCTGCCACAGATTTGGATGCTGACTTGTGGGCCTACTAAGTTCATGCGTACACAAGGTTTCTCAAAAAAAGAAACTTAGTCAACAATCGACTCTACCAGCGTCAGACCATTAGATGTCAATCTAACGACAATCGTGCTTCTTCAGTCTCTGATCTTCCTGCTCCAGCCGCCCAAACCAGCGCCTGTGGAACCGCCTGCTCCCACCTCCCGTGCCTGGCTGTGCTGTCGGGCAGGCCTCACGGTCCCACCATACTCGCATCCCTGGCCTGGCTATCCCTCTACTCACCCAAACCTCCTGTTATTTTCCGGCGGTGGCAGCCGAACCAGTCAACCCTCATACTCCCCACCGCGTGGGCAGCCACTGCCGTGTCTTCCACGGCTCCGTGTCGTTCACTTCCTAGGCCCCGCCATCGTCCACCGCCCTGGTGCTCTCGGCACGCCGTGGTCAATGAACGACATCCATCAGACATGGACTTTACATGGAGAGGCTGACAGCTGGGTCCACGGCCGCACACAAGGAAATGCCTCCTTATTACGCGCAAAATAATGATTCCTCCACCTGACATCTGGGACCCACTAGAAGGGCCTCTGTATTTCGAGAAAAAAAATGTTCTTTCCGCTTACAAGTCGGACCCACCAGCTATATCTTTGCACGCAAGGAAGTGCCTCCTTATTACGTAAAAAAATGAATACTCCCCCCGCTAGCTGGGACCCAGCATAGTGGGAAGCTGACATGTGGGCCTACTAAGTTGACGGGGATGGAGGGCTTTGTCAACTTAGTCAATATGTACGATTCTAGCTCCAGTGACCGTACCTGGTCGAAGCGTACGTAGCGTTGTCATTCTGGTCACGAACGTGTACGTACATACTGGTCGATGTAGAGGCGCGCATGTGTCGTAGTAGAGGCGTGCACGTAGCATGTACACGTACGTACAACGGCCAGGGTGCAAGAAAGAAAATACGGCCACGTACGTACATACGGGCGGGGTCTCGAACGCCTACTCGCGCATACGTATGGCCAGGGCTTGTGTACATGGCTGGGTTGGAATGAAGAAGCTGCGCCGTCATTGTGATCATGGGGAGTCAACCGGCTGGGTCAGAACGGAATGCATCGTCGTGTTAATCGGGAGCCAACCGGCTTGGACGGAATAGCCAATGGAAACGAGGCCTGGCGTATCGCAGAACGGAGGAAACGACCTTGTGTTCGACTGGCCACGGTCGAAACGGGATCCTGTTCATCGGGAGGGCTCTTGCGTACCGCAAAATGGAGGAAACAGACTTCTCTTGGACCTCCTACGGTGTAAACAGGGTCCTGTTGATCGGGAGGGGTGTGGCGTACCGCAAAACGGAGGAAATGGACTTGTGTTGGAGCGCTACGGTCGAAACGGGGGTCATGTTCATCGGGAGGGGTGTGGTGTACCGCAAAACGGGGCTCCACAGGATACTGTTCATCTCCATCGTCGACTGCCTCCACGGGCTACTGTTCATTCACCGTCGACCTCCTCCAGCCTCCACCTGTGACTGTTCATCCACGGGCTCCTGTTCATCCAGCCTCCACCGCGCGGTCCTCCACCGGCTACTGTTCAACCAGCCCTCTCCACGGGGTCCTGTTCAACCACCCCTCCACGGGCTACTGTTCATCCAGCCCTCCACCAGCTACTGTTCAACCAGCCCTCCACAGGGTCCTGTTCATCCAGCCCTCCACTGGGTCCTGTTCATCCACCGACTCGATCGATCGGGGTCCTGTTCATCCAGCGGGGACGTCCTCTACTACCACGGGGTCCTGTTCATCCAACCCCCCACCGGAAACTGTTCATCCAAACCCCCCCCCCCCAACAAAGCTCACTGTTCATCAAGGGAAGGAGGCAGCAGTGTTCGATCGGCTTCAGTTAGCAGCAGTAGCGAAGGAATCACTCGGGTTCAGTTAACAGCAAGGGATCGATCGATCGCTCGGGTTCAGTAACGCGTATCCTGCAATGCAATCGCTCGGGTTCAATTAGTGCCCAACGCCTTGCCCGGGTTCAGTTAGAGTGCAACACCTCGCACACAAGCGCATACGTACGAGAGAAATGCGCATCGCTTGGCCCCCGACCACCCACCGTAACCGGGAACTCCCTGATATTTTCGTCGCCCTCGCTTCTACCACGGTTTTTTCCGTCATGGATGACCCAAAGAATGTCATGCAGCTGCGTCTCCGGCCCGCCCAGGATGAAAAGCCCATTTTCTGTTGTGATTTTTTGTCATAGAAGTAGGAGCCCACCACATCTATGATGATACCGGGTTTTGTCACAATTATCGTCATAGAAGTGTCATAAGTATGACAGAAAAAAATTCGTTCGGCCCAAAATGTCACGGATGTGTCTATTTTTTGTAGTGTAAGTTTATCAGAATTAATGTGCTTTGTTAATGCATCGTGTGATGAAGCTGCAAGTGTAAGGACTACTACATGCCCCTGCTATGTTCTACTATCGAAATTGGGTAGTCCTTGCCAGTGCAACAGATATTTTTGCATTCAGGCCCACTAATTTGTAATTGTTGGTATGAGTGTGTGTGTCGTCTGCGTATATACTCGTACCTGTAGGTTGAACTAGAAAGAATGAAGAATGCTTAGTCAGGACAGATAACCATGGATCATTTCATATTTAGTTCACTTAAAATTACAATCATAGTTGTGATCACAAGGGCCATTCCAGTGAAAAGTAATCATAGATTACCATCTTCGCTAATAATAAACATAGCAACTTCATGGTAGTTAAGGTTTTCACTTGGAACAGAGGGAAGTATTAAACTAGGAAGTAAACCCTGATCGAAGTAGTCAGTGATGACTTCCGAAGTGAAAACATTAACTATAATTAGCAAGTGTGTAATCTGTTCATATGAGTACATAACACACATTCTGTGTGTGCCAAACTATTATTAGTGTTTAATAGCATAATGCATTTGCTTGCTCCAAAACCTTCTAATATCTCAAGTGTGCTTGTGGAATGCAGAGTACAGAGCGACACACATGCAGCTTTTTCATCTGTATGATTTGATGTTTCTTCTTTAGCCCATGCAACTTTTATGTTTAGGCCTTTGCCAAAGATGCTTTCTTAGGAAGTTTTTCGTATGCCATCTATGTAGTATTAAATTCAAGTGCAAACACAGTTGTAGTATGGGTTACAAGATGGTCTGTAAATCCTAACCTACTCTTGTGTGCATGTAGTTGTCCACTTCTATTTGTGGAACCTCTCATATGCTCTGGTTTGTAAATCTTGATTGAAGTAGTTGCTTTGCTTACAGTTGTGCACATGTGGGACATGTGTTTTTCTAGTTGAGCTGATCTGCTTTGCCACCTTTTTTTACAGGTTACCGGTATAATACTTTTGCATCCACAAGTTTAAGAGGGTGTTTTGTGAGCTAAAAGGATCTTCTGCTGTATATGTTTCTAACTAAAACCAGGCCTTATATTTTGCTATTTTTTATGATGAAATATTGGACCTATAAGAACCTACAAATGTATGTCTATGCATGTAGACGTGATGGATCTTTGTGCTTTTGGCTGTCATGTAATACTGGACTTGTAACCCTATGAATGATGGACTGCCCAGATATATACATGGATACACATTATCTCTTAGAGTGATGCAACTTTAATTACTATGCATGTGAGTTGTTACATATATGTATGGCACAAAATGGGTGAACTATATTATAGGGGATTTGTGTGCTTCTAGAGGCAACAAATGCTGGCGGAAACACTGTCGGGAAAACTACTATCTACCCTGAATTGCCAAACTGTCGGGAAATATCTTTATGCCGGGAATAGTTATAACTGCCGGCAAAGATTCAAGCATCTAGGGCAGACTATCTGTCGGGGTTCCTCCTAACTGCTAGGAATCCTCTTTCCCGACAGGACTTTCAAGGGCAGTTTGTAATTGCCGGCAAAGAACATTATCAGCAGTTAGTCTGCTTCCACTGGAATGTTTTCCCGGCAGGTATGATGACCCCGTTAGTTTTGCCATGGTGTAGTGTGCTCACATCAGATCCCTTGTGGACCACTAGATCCTTTGTTGGATTTTATCCGACAACGTCCTTCATATTCAATCACTTTGGAAGTTATTTCTCTGATATATAATGCCATTGGTAAATCCTATCCTCTGATTGGCTAACCGTGCTCTGCTTTCGAGCTGGTGATAATTACTCTCGAAGCTTGTAGTATATGTTTCTAAGATGCCCCGATGGGTTGAACTCTTGGGGAACATAGTATTTCAAAAAAATTCCTATGATCACGCAAGATCTATCTAGGAGAACCATAGCAATGAGCGGGGAGAGTGTGTCCACGTACCCTCGTAGACCGAAAGCGGAAGCGTTAAGTAACGCGGTTGATGTAGTCGAATGTCTTCGCGATCCAACCGATCAAGTACCGAACGCACGGCACCTCCGTGATCTGCACACGTTTAGCTCGGTGGCGTCCCTCGAACTTCTAGATCCAGCTGAGGTCGAGGGAGAGTTTCGTCAGCACGACGGCTTGTTGACGGTGATGATGAAGTTACGGACGCAGGGCTTTGCCTAAGCACTACGACAATATGACCGAGGTGGAAATATGTGGAGGGGGCACAGCACACGGCTAAGAATCAACTTGTGTGTCTATGGGGTGCCCCCCTCCCCCGTATATAAAGGAGTGGAGGAGGGGGCTGGCCGGCCTCCTGGGGTGCGCCCTAAGGGGGGATTCCTACTCCTACTAGGAGTAGGTTTCCCCCGTTCCTAGACCAACTAGGAGGGGGAAGGAAGGGAACGAGGGAGAGAAGGAAAGGGGGGCCGGCCCCCTCCCCAATTCGGATTGGGCCTAGGGGGCGTGCCCCTCCTCTTGGCCGCCTCCTCACTCTTCCACTAAAGCCCATGTAGGCCCATTAAGCCCCCGGGGGGTTCCGGTAACCCCTCGGTACTCCGGTAGATGCCCGAACTCACCCGAAACCATTCCGGTGTCCAAACGTAACCTTCCAATATATCAATATTTATGTCTTGACCATTTAGAGACTCCTCGTCATGTCCGTGATCACATACGGGACTCTGAACTACCTTCAGTACATCAAAACAGAGAAACTCATAATACCGATCGTCATCGAACGTTAAGCGTGCGGACCCTACGGGTTCGAGAACTATGTAGACATGATCGAGACTCATCTCCGGTTAATAACCAATAGCAGAACCTGGATGCTCATATTGGTTCCTACATATTCTACGAAGATCTTTATCGGTCAAACCGCATAACAACATACGTTGTTCCATTTGTCATCGGTATGTTACTTGCCCGAGATTCGATCGTCGGTATCATCATACCTAGTTCAATCTCGTTACCGGCAAGTCTCTTTACTCATTCCGTAATGCATCATCTCGTAACTACACATTAGTCACATTGCTTGCAAGGCTTATAGTGATGTGCATTACCAAGAGGGCCCAGAGATACCTCTCCGACAATCGGAGTGACAAATCCTAATCTCGATCTATGCCAACTCAACAAACACCATTGGAGACACCTGTAGAGCATCTTTATAGTCACCCAGTTACGTTGTCACGTTTGATAGCACACTAAGTGTTCCTCCGGTATTCGGGAGTTGCATAATCTCATAGTCATAGGAACATGTATACGTTATGAAGAAAGCAATAGCAATAAACTAAACGATCATAGTGCTATGCTAACGAATGGGTCAAGTCAATCACATCATTCTCTAATGATGTAATCCCGTTCATCAAAGGACAACTCATGTCTATGGCTAGGAAAGTTTAACCATCTTTGATTAACGAGCTAGTCAAGTAGAGGCATACTAGTGACACTCTGTTTGTCTATGTATTCACACATGTACTAAGTTTCCGGTTAACACAATTCTATCATGAATAATAAACATTTATCATGATATAAGGAAATATAAATAACAACTTTATTATTTCCTCTAGGGCATATTTCCTTAAGTCTCCCACTTGCACTAGAGTCAATAATCCAGATTACATAGTAATGATTCTAACCCCCATGGAGTCTTGGTGCTGATCACGTTTTGCTCGTGAGAGAGGCTTAGTCAACGGGTCTGCAACATTCAGATCCTTATGTATCTTGCAAATCTCTATGTCTCACTTGATCGCGGATGCAATTGAAGATTCTCTTGATGTGCTTGGCTCTCTTGTGAAATCTGGATTCCTTTGCCAGGGCAATTGCACCAGTATTGTCACAAAAGATTTTCATTGGACCCGATGCACTAGGTATGACACCTAGATCGGATATGAAATCCTTCATCCAGACTCCTTCATTTGCTGCTTCCGAAGTAGCTATGTACTCGGCTTCACACGTAGATCCCGCCACGACGCTTTGCTTGGAACTGCACCAACTGACAGCCCCACCATTCAATAAAAATACGTATCCGGTTTGTGACTTAGAGTCATCAGGATCAGTGTCAAAGTTTGCATCGACGTAACCGTTTACGAAGAGCTCTTTGTCACCTCCATAAACGAGAAACATATCCTTAGTCCTTTTCAGGTATTTCAGGATATCCTTAGTGATCCACTCCTGGAGTACTTTGATACCTCCCTACTAAACTAATAGGAAGGCACACATTAGGTCTGGTACACAGCATTGCATACATGATAGAACCTATGGCTGAAGCATAGGGAATGACTTTCATTTTCTCTCTATCTTCTGAAGTGGTCGGGCATTGAGTCTGACTCAACTTCACACCTTGTAACACAGGCAAGAACCCTTTCTTTGCTTGATCCATTTTGAACTTCTTCAAAACTTAATTTATCAAGGTATGTGCTTTGTGAAAGTCCAATTAAGTGTCTTGATCAATCTCTATAGATATTGATGCTCAATATATAAGCAGCTTCACCGAGGTCTTTCATTGGAAAATTCTAATTCAAGTATCCTTTTATGCTATTCAGAAATTCAGTATCATTTCCGATCAACAATATGTCATCTACATATAACATCAGAAATGCTACAGAGCTCCCACTCACTTTCTTGTAAATACAGGCTTCTTCAAAAGTTTGTATAAAACCATTTGCTTTGATCACACTATCAAAGCGTAAATTCCAACTCCGAGATGCTTGCACCAGTCCATAAATGGATCGCTGGGGCTTGCACACTTTGTTAGCACCTTTTGGATCGACAAAACCTTCTGGTTGCATCATATATAGCTCTTCTTTAAGATATCCATTAAGGAATGCAGTTTTGACATCCATTTGCCAAATTTCATAATCATAAAATGCAGCAATTGCTAAAAAGATTCGGACAGACTTAAGCATCGCTACAGGTGAGAAAGTCTCATCGTAGTCAACTCCTTGAACTTTTCGAAAACATTTCGCAACAAGTCGAGCTTTGTAGACAGTAATATTACCGTCAGCGTCAGTCTTCTAGATCCATTTATTCTCTATGGCTTGCCGAACATCGGGCAAGTGAACCAAAGTCCACACTTTGTTTTCATTCATGGATCCCATCTCAGATTTCATGGCCTCAAGCTATTTCGCGGAATTTGGGCTCATCATCGCTTCCTCATAGTTCGTAGGTTCGTCGTGGTCAAGTAACATGACTTCCAGAAAAAGATTAATTACCGTACCACCCTGGTACAGATCTTACTCTGGTTGACCTACGAGGTTCGGTAGTAACTTGATCAGAAGTTTCATGATCATCATCATTAGCTCCCTCACTAATTGGTGTAGGAATCACTGGAACTGATTTCTGTGATGAACTACTTTCCAATAAGGGAGTAGGTACAATTACCTCATCAAGTTCTACTTTCCTCCCACTCACTTCTTTCGAGAGAAACTCCTTCTCTATAAAGGATCCATTCTTAGCAACGAATATCTTGCCTTCGGATCTGTGATAAAAGGTGTACCCAAGAGTCTCCTTTGGGTATCCTATGAAGACACATTTCTCCGATTTATGTTCGAGCTTATCAGGTTGAAGCTTTTTCACATAAGCACCGCAGCCCCAAACTTTAAGAAACAACAACTTGGGTTTCTTGCCAAACCACAGTTCATATGCTGTCATCTCAACGGATCTAGATGGTGCCCTATTTAACATGAATACTGCCGTGTCAGTGTACTAAAGTAGGGGCACTCTTTTGTACCGCTTTACTTGTGCGCGGGCAGTCGGAGCCGCGCGCCGCGGCCACACTAAGCAGGCCAGAGGAGGGGAGCCAGAAAGAAGCCAAAGCACAAGAAGCCCAAGGCAACACCAAGACCAGAAACACCAAAGAGCAAGAGCGCGAGGTGGATTCCCCCGGCAAGGCCCTTGCCGGGGCAGCCTCCACGGCCCCGGCAAGAGTTTGCTGGGGCAACTTGCCCGATGCCAACGGAGTGAGCCACCCTTGAGCCCACGGGTTCCAACCAACTACGTTGGAACTAGGGCTCGGGAGGCACCTCCGTGGTGGCATGCAGATCTTTGTCAAGACCATAGATATGTGAGATCAGATGAGAACCAGAAGACGGTGACCCTCGGCAGAATCCTTGCCGAGGAGATCCACAAGACCCCCGGCAAGCGCCTTGTCGGGGATGACTGCAATGCCACGGCGAGACCCTTGCCGGGCCCCCGGCAAGGCCCTTTCCGAGGGCGTTAGCGGGGCCACTTCCAGGCCCGCACCAGCCAAGACTCCACCGCCGTTCACATGCAGCTGCGAGCCCAACCAGCTGGGCAGGCACCTACGTGGCGACGGGCGGCTTCCGAGCCAACTCGGCAAGCACCTGCGTGGTGGCATGCAGATCTTCATGAAGACCCTACCACCGCGCCACCTCCGCTGCCTGCCTGCCTACATGGTGCCGCATGCATCACTGGCCTGGGCGCATGTTGAAGCAAGGCGAGGCGACGACGGACGGGACGGGCCTCGTTCCCACCCCAGATAAAGCTAAGGGACACCTAAGCTACGCATTAAATGCATCTTGTCCTGTAACACGGGCGATAAGCTCGCATGACTGTATACCTTTCCACCTCCTGTGTGCCACAGTGGCAGCCCCTTTTGACTATAAAAGGAGGCTCATGGCGTACTGGAGAGGGATTCGGCTCTTTTGAACTACACGGCCAGCATAGCTAGTTCGAGAGCTCAAGAACTCTCTCAAATACACACCAAAGCAGGACTAGGGTATTACGCATCCTCGCGGCTCGAACCTGGGTAAACGATCCTTGTGTTGACTGTTAATCCTGCTCTTCTCACAACCCCGCGCCCCGGCAACCGTAGTAGGAATTCTTGTGATCCCATAGGTGTCATTTCCCACCGACATCTTTGGCGCGCCAGGTAGGGGGGCGCAGTCGTGAGAATCCCATCCAGCAGTTAGCCTAGCGGTTCTTCATCGCCATGGCTCCCAAGAAGAAGACGATCGAGCTTGGCGGCACCATCTGCGCACGTGGTGGACGCCCGTGCGATGGCGGAAAAGCGAAGTCACACGAAACTTTAAGCAATTTCCTTTTTATATATGAGGTTATTCCCCTCGGAGATCTTGTTCTTTGTTTGGAAAACCTGCACGCAAAGGGCCCCCCCCCCCGGAATTGGCAATGCCCTTGTTCTGTTTCGAGTCCGCTCAACAGCTCAAGCAGCCGCGTCGACACTGGCAGGGTAGCCTTACGCAATTGGCAACGCTCTCGATTCTGACTCCAGTCAAGCTCGACAGTTCGAGCGGCCGCGCTAAGGGCGGTAAGGTGGTTCGTCCGGCAGCAAGCACACCCAGCAGGCCAATGGGGATCCGTCCTCAAGACACCGCCCTGAGTTTACGTGCCAGCAAGCCTACCCGGTTAACGTATGGTGGACATACAAAGGAAAATCGAATAGGAAAATAGCATGCATTGTATCAAAAGTACTGCAGGGTCATATTACATCGCTTGTTGCCGCAGTTCTAACTAAAGATAAAAATCGTCTTGGTTGTGAACTTGCAGCAATGAAAAGAAACGGGGTGCCTAATCCCGGCGTTGGCCCTCCACCCTCTGGATTCTGTCGATGCGTCTGATGATGGGTCTGATACGCTCCTTGAGCAGCGCGATGTCCGCATCCTTCGGCAGGCTCTCCAGCGCAGCTTCGAAGTCAAGGTCAGGATTCCAGTGCGCCACCTTGGAGAGGACCTTGGTCATGGCACCCCGGCAAAGCCTCCGAGACTCATCGGTAAGAGAGGCCTCCCAGTTGGAGTGGAGCCACTCCAGCGCCCCGAGGACACCGTCGAAGAACAGGGTCAGCTTGGCGTTGGTGGTCCCGCTGCACTCTGGGGCGTACCTCACATTTGGCGTCCCCATGGTAGCCAGCTGCGTGGTGATCCTGCCGGTGACGTCCTCGAGGCGGCGGATCAAGCAATTCTCGCCCTCCACGAAATCTTTGTGGTTGGCGGCTTCGTTCCTCCGCTGCAGCTTCTCGGCCTCCAGATCCTTGGCCAGGGTCTGCTCCCGAGCCTTGGCCTCTGAGAGCATCCCCGCGAGGCCTTCCAGCTTTAGCTTAAGGTCTTTGATGGAGTTGTTGGCTTTGGAGAGCTCCCCGGCCCTGCTGAAGGCCGCGCCATGCTCCTCCGTCAGGGCGCCGTTGAGCGTGTCCTTCTCCTGGGACAGCTTCAGGGCCTGCTCCTTCAGTTCGTCCCGCTCCGCCTCCAGCTCCTTCACCCTGCCGGCGTGAACCCGAGCCTGGGCATCGAGCGCCTCCCTATGCCTCTGCTCCAGCTCTTGGGTCCGCTGCACGACGAGTCTCTCCACCTCCTCATTCTTGCCGTGGAGCGTTGCGGCAAGCTTCTCTCGCGCGGCAAGGTCCTCCTCCCGGGAGTTCAGCGCGCCCTGGTGCTGGGTCCGAGCGGCCTCGGCCGCAGCGGCCAAGCTCTCCGCCGTCTCCTGGGCCTTCTCGATGTCGGCCAGCTTCATGGTGAGCTCCACGTCGCGCTTGGCCAGCTCGCCCTGGGCGGCCTTCAGCTCCTCGCTAGCTTGGCGGAACCAAGTCTGCGCCTCGGCGACGCGCACCTTGAGGTCCACCTCTGCCTTGTCCACTGTTGCCATCCTAGACTTGGCCTTGTCCAGGTAGGCGCGGTGGAGCTCTGGAGCTTCCGGAAGTTGGCGCCCATGGCCTGGAGAAGCCGCTCCTCCTGAGAGCCGTCGCCACCGGCGCTCGGCTCATCGGCGACCTCGAGCCCGGCGGCGGCAAGCACCTCTTCGTCGAACACCTTTCCCTCGATGGGCGCCCTGGAGCTAGATGCCCCTGGAAGGTGGACGAAAAGGTCGTCACTCACCCTCAGATACCTGCCGGAGCCAGAGGCAGCCGAGGAGGAAGGCTGGTCATCGACCACCTCCTCCTTGGCAGTGGCCTTGCCGGCCTCCCCGGCAGGCCCCTTGCCAACCTCCTCAGCAGTGGCCTTGCCAGGCTCCCCGGCAGGCCCCTTGGCGGTGTCCTCAGCAGTGCCCTTGGCGGTCTCCTCGGCAGCAATCTTCTCGGCCTCCGCCGCGGCGTGCTTGGCGACATCCTCGATGACAGTGTTGACGTCCTCTGGGTCCACCGAGGGGAAATCTAGATACTGAGAAGGGGATGAGGCGAGGCCAAGAACAAAAAAGAAGAAGAACAGGGACGGAAGGCAAGTGGCTTACCCGTGCCGGGCTGGGAAGCGGAGGTCCCCTCCCCGCCGATGTTTGGCGCTGAGGTAAAGCCACCAGTGCCCGAGTTCGCCTCCTCCTCCTCCTCCATGTGCATGGGCTCGGTGCTTGGCGCCCTTGCCAGGGACGCCCCTCGGGGCAGCGTGGTCGATGGGGGCGGCGTGTTGGGGCTAGCCCTCTGTGGCTCCTCCTACTGCTGTCCCCTCCTGCGATCGTGGCAAGATTAGCACCAAGGGGCCCGTGCCCCCAACACGCATTGATGAGGGGCGAGTGATGGACTTACGCTGAGGGCTGTGCCGGGGGCTGTTGTCTGGGCTGCTCAACACCACCAGCGGTGCGCCGCCGAAGCCTTGGCCCTCTTCACCCTCTGGGCCAGCGTCTTCGCGTCCCTGCAAAGATGAACACAAATCGAGATAAGTGGCACGGTCTGAGGGGGGTGGGGATGACAGAAAGGAACAATACTTACTCGTCCTCCACCTCCTCCTCTGCTGCTTTCCTCTTCCTCCTTGGGCTGAGGGACCCAAAGTCGAAGGTGACCCCTGCATCGTCATCTGCCGGAGGTGGGGAAGATGATGGAGTCCGAGGGCTTTTGGACGAAGAGGAGGCGGTCGCCCTCATCTTCGCCACTGCGGCCTTCACCGACTTCTTCACCGCCGCGGCCCTTGTCTGGCGCCCGGATCCCTCCTGGTCTTGCCGCGGTTGTCCGGCCCTGCCGGGCCGGACCGGCTCGCCAGAGGTGGCCTGCCGCAGGACCCGCCCTCTCCCCATGACCGGAGGATCGACAGCCTCAGCCTCCTCCTCCGACGATTCGTCAACCACCTCCTCCACGAGAGGGGCCCCGGTGCCGGCGCTGCTGGCCTCCCCAGCGGCCTCCGCCCAGTGGCGAGCTCCTTCTCCTTCGCTTCCGCCGCGGACTTGTCCTCCACGCCACCGGCGCTGCCGGCCTCCTTGGCAAGCTTCACCTCCATCGCCCTGGCGGCGATGTAGTCCAGCTCCACCTGGGTGGTATCCTGAACAAGCCATGGATCGGCGGTGACGTACCCCTCATGCAAGGTGTCGAAGAACTCCTGCACTTGAATCTCCTCCAGCTCGACCCAGCTCGGCTCAAGGCCATGCACGTTGAAGTCCGGCATCATGGCGATGATGTCGGTCCAGCGCGAGTTGTTGCTCAGCGGGACCACTCCTGCCGGCAACTTGAACAAGGGCCCCTTGGCGACCTTTCCGGCCTTCGCGGCAGCCCTCGCGGCCTTGCCGGTCCGCTCGACCTCGCCATCACGGTTCATGTCGAGCTGGAAGAGCCGCTGGCAGAGATGGGCGTGCCTCATCACCGTGAGGTTGTGGTCGAGGCCGGGGCGGAGCTTCATGATGTCGGCGGCGTTCGTGAAGAGCCAGGCCGGCCTCCCCTTGTTATGCAGCGGAGCGCTTCGGCGGCGGATGAAATCCGCCCCGATAATCTCAAGGGTGAGCCCGGCCTCGGTAAGGCGAAGGATCCTGGTGGTGGCGACCGTGAGCTTCGCATCATCGGCGTCAATGTCGCTCCAGTCGCCCGGGCGAACCGGCGGCGCGTCGCGGACCTGGCAAAAGTTCGGCGGGTCCTTCTCTTCAATCCAGCACCACCGGCCCCGCCATTATTCCCACCTCTCCTTCATGGCGCCCTCTGGGTATGCCCCTTGGACCGTGGGATCCAGGCGACACAACAGAAAATGGCGCCCCCGGTTGGATCCGGCGGAAGAGCGACGTGTTGGGATGCACCCCGGCGAAGCCCTCGCAGAGGTGCGCGAAAAGAGCCATGCACGCCACGGCATTCGGATTAAAATCCAAAAGGTGGAAGCCGTAGGTGTGCATGGCATCATTGAAGAAATCGGAGAAGGGGGGACAAAGCCCGCAGGAGAAGTAGTCGACAAAGAATGGATACCGATTTCGGGCGGCCTCGACGCAATTGGCGGGGATGACGCGCGTGGCCGGATGCCCCGTCGTCTCTCCCCCCGTCTTGCACCCCCACAGGGGCTTGAAGCAGTCCCAGAGCTTGAACACGTCGACCGTCGAGGGGAAGTAGGCGAGCTGCGTCCGCTGCACCACCAACGCACTCTCTGGCAGCTCCGTCGCCCCGGCATCTTTGGCCACTCCCTTGCCCTTGGTTGATTTGGGAGCCATGGCAGCTGCGAGAAGCAATGGGCGGAGGATAGCGGAGGCGCAGCAGCGGCAAGCGAAGGCGAGAGCTCGGGCATGAGGAAGAAAGAGGGCGGCGGCTCTGAGATTGGACAAGACGCAGGAAAGGGGGTAATGTGAGCAGCGCACCCGCAGTTATTCCTTTTTACGGGGAAGGCGCGGGCCGCCTCCTTTCCCATTAACTGCGACGTGACGCATGCGTGCGGGAACCGCCCCACGCATGCCACCCACGTCACGCATAACCCCCCACGTCGCGCTTTCAACGCGGGTCGTGGGGAAGCGCAGCGGACGAAGAGTTACTGTGGTAAAAATCCTCCCCACCTACCCACGCACCGTTTTGGGCCTGGCCCAACAACGTGTCGTGCTTATGTGTGGCCCAGGCCCGGGGGCTCCTGTCGGTGTACTAAAGTAGGGGCACTCTTTTGTAACCCTTTACTTGTGCACAGGCAGTCGGAGCCACGCGACGAGCCACACTAAGTAGGGCAGAGAAGGGGAGCCAGAAAGAAGCCAAAGCACAAGAAGCCCAAGGCAACCCCAAGACCAGAAACACCAAAGAGCAAGAGCGCGAGGTGGATTCCCCCAGCAAGGCCCTTGCCGGGGCGGCCTCCGCGACCCCGGTAAGAGCCTTGCCGGGGCAACTTGTCCGATGCCAACGGAGTGAGCCACCCTTGAGCCCACGGGTTCAAACCAACTATGTTGGAACTAGGCCTTTGGAGCCACCTCATTGGTGGCATGCAGATCTTTGTCAATACCATAGATATGTGAGATCAGATGAGAACCAGGAGACGGTGACCCTCGGCGGGATCCTTGCCGAGGAGATCTACAAGACCCCCGGCAAGCGCCTTGCCGGGGATGAATGCAACGCCACGGCGAGACCCTTGTCGGGCCCCCGGCAAGGCCCTTGCCGAGGGCGTCAGTGGGGCCACTGCCAGGCCCACACCAGCCAAGCCTCCACCGCCGTTCGCATGCAGCTGCCAGCCCAACCAGCTAGGCAGGCACCTACGTGGCGACGGGCGGCTTCCGAGCCAACTCAGCAAGCACCTGCGTGGTGGCATGCAGATCTTCGTGAAGACCCTACCACGGCACCACCTCAGTTGCCTGCCTACCTACATGGCGCCACATGCATCGCTGGCCTAGGCGCGTGTCGAAGCAAGGCGAGGCGGCGACGGACGGGACGGGCCTCGTTCCCGCCCCCGATAAAGCTAAGGGACACCTAAGCTACACATTAAATGCGTCTTGTCCTGTAACACAGGCGATAAGCTCGCAGCACTGTATACCTTTCCACCTCCTGTGTGCCACTGTGGCAGCCCCTTTCGACTATAAAAGGAAGCCCATGGCATACTGGAGAGGGATTCGGCTCTTTTGAACTACGCGGCCAACATAGCTAGTTCGAGAGCTCAAGAACTCTCTCAAATACACACCAAAGCAGGACTAGGGTATTACGCATCCTCGCGGCCCGAACCTGTTTAAACGATCCTTGTGTTGACTGTTAATCCTGCTCTTCTCACAACCCCACGCCCCGGCAACTGTAGTAGGGATTCTTGTGATCCCATAGGTGTCATTTCCCACCGACAAGCCGTCCCTAAAGCATAACCCCAAAATGATAGCGGTAAATCAGTAAGAGACATCATAGATCGCACCATATCCAGTAAAGTACGATTACGACGTTCAGACACACCATTACGCTGTGGTGTTCCAGGTGTCGTAAGTTGCAAAACTATTCCGCATTGTTTCAAATGAAGACCAAACTCGTAACTCAAATATTCTCCTCCACGATCAGATCGTAGAAACTTTATTTTCTTGTTACGATGATTTTCCACTTCACTCTGAAATTCTTTGAACTTTTCAAATGTTTTAGAGTTATGTTTCATCAAGTAGATATACCCATATCTGCTTAAATCATCTATGAAGGTCAGAAAATAACGATACCCGCCGCGAGCATCAACACTCATTAGAACGCATACATCAGTATGTATTATTTCCAACAAGTCTGTTGCTTGCTCCATTGTTCCGGAGAACGGAGTCTTAGTCATCTTGCCCATGAGGCACGGTTCGCAAGCATCAAGTGATTCCAAAAGCCCATCAGCATGGAGTTTCTTCATGCGGTTTACACCAATATGACATAAATGGCAGTGCCACAAATAAGTTGCACTATCATTATTAAACTCATATCTTTTGGCTTCAATACTATGAATATGTGTATCACTACTATCAAGATTTAGTAAAAATAGACCACTCATCTAGGGTGCATGGCCATAAAATATATTACTCATATAAAGAGAACAACCATTATTCTCTGATTTAAATGAATAACCATCTCGCATCAAACAAGATCCAGATATAATGTTCATGCTTAACGCTGGCACCAAATAACAATTATTCAGGTCTAAAACTAATCCCGAAGGTAGATGTAGAGGTAGCGTGCCGACGGCGATCACATCGACTTTGGAACCATTTCCCACGCGCATCGTCACCTCGTCCTTAGCCAATCTTCGCTTAATCCGTAGCCCCTGTTTCGAGTTGCAAATATTAGCAACAGAACCAGTATCAAATACCCAGGTGCTACTATGAGCATTAGTAAGGTACACATCAATAACATGTATATCAAATATACCTTTCACTTTGCCATCCTTCTTCTGCACCAAATACTTGGGGCAGTTCCGCTTCCAGTGACCAGTCCCTTTGCAGTAGAAGCACTTAGTCTCAGGCTTAGGTTCAGACTTGGGTTTCTTCACTTGAGCAGCAACTTGCTTGCCATTCTTCTTGAAGTTCCCCTTCTTCCCTTTACCCTTCTTCTTGAAACTAGTGGTCTTGTTGACCATCAACACTTGATGCTCCGTCTTGATTTCTACCTCCGCAGCCTTTAGCATTGCGAAGAGCTCATGAATCCTCTTATCAATCCCTTGCATATTATAGTTCATCACGAAGCTTTTGTAGCTTGGTGGCAGTGATTGAAGAACTCTGTCAATGACACTATCAACCGGAAGATTAACTCCCAGCTAAGTCAAGTGATTCTGGTACCCAGACATTCTGAGTATATGCTCACTGACAGAACTATTCTCCTCATTTTGCAGTTGTAGAACTTATTGGAGACTTCATATCTCTCAATATGGGCATTTGCTTGAAATATTAACTTCAACTCCTGGAACATCTCATATGCTCCATGAAGTTCAAAACGTCGTTGAAGTCCCGGTTCTAAGCCGTAAAGCATGGCACACTGAACTATCGAGTAGTCATCAGCTTTGCTCTGCCAGACGTTCATAACATCTGGCTTTGCTCCTGCAACGGGTTTGGCACCTAGCGGTGCTTCCAGGACGTAATTCATTTGTGCAGCAATGAGGATAATCCTCAAGTTACGGACCCAGTCCGTGTAATTGCTACCATCATCTTTCAACTTAGCTTTCTCTAGGAACGCATTAAAATTCAACGGACCAATAGCACGGGCCATTTATCTATAACAACATAGACATGCAAAATACTATCAGGTACTAAGTTCATGATAAATTAAAGTTCAATTAATCATATTACTTCAGAACTCCCACTTAGATAGACATCCCTCTAATCATCTAAGTGATCACGTGATCCATATCAACTAAACCATGTCTGATCATCACGTGAGATGGGATACTTTTCAATGGTGAACATCACTATGTTGATCATATCTACTATATGATTCACGCTCGACCTTTTGGTCTCAGTGTTCCGAGGCCATATCTGCATATGCTAGGCTCGTCAAGTTTAACCCGAGTATTCTGCGTGTGCAAAACTGGTTTGCACCCATTGTATGTGAACGTAGAGCTTATCACACCCGATCATCACGTGGTGTCTCGACACGACAAACTGTAGCAACGATGCATACTCAGGGAGAACACTTATACCTTGAAATTTAGTGAGGGGTCATCTTATAATGCTACCACCGTACTAAGCAAAATAAGATGCATAAAGGATAAACATCACATGCAATCAATATAAGTGATTTGATATGGCCATCATCATCTTGTGCCTTTGATCTCCATCTCCAAAGCACCGTCATGATCACCATCGTCACCGGCTTGACACCTTGATCTCCATCAAAGCATCGTTGTCGTCTCGCCAACTATTGCTTCTACGACTATAGCTACCGCTTAGTGATAAAGTAAAGCAATTACATGGCGGTTGCATTTCATACAATAAAGCGACAACCATATGGCTCCTGCCAGTTGCCAATAACTGTGTTACAAAACATGACCATCTCATACAAAAATTTATATAATCACGTCCTGACCATATCACATCACAACATGCCCTGCAAAAACAAGTTAGACGTCCTCTACTTTGTTGTTGCAAGTTTTACGTGGCTGCTACGGGCTTAGCAAGAACCGTTCTTACCTATGCATAAAAAACCACAACAATTTTTCGTCAAGTTTGTTGTTTTAACCTTCAACAAGGACCGGGCGTAGTCACACTCGATTTAACTAAAGTTGGAGAAACAGACACCCACTAGCCACCTGTGTGGGAAGCACGGTGGTAGAACCAGTCTCATGAACGCGGTCATGTAATGTCGGTCTGGGCCGCTTCATTCAACAATACCGCTGAATCAAAGCATGACATGCTGGTAAGCAGTATGACTATTATCGCCCACAACTCTTTATGTTCTACTCGTGCATATAACATCTACGCATAGACCTGGCTCGGATGCCACTGTTGGGGAACGTAGTATTTCAAAAAAATTCCTACGATCACGCAAGATCTATCTAGGAGAGCATAGCAACGAGCGGGGAGAGTGTGTCCAGGTACCCTCATAGACCGAAAGCGGAAGCACTAAGTAACGCGGTTGATGTAGTCGAACGTCTTCGTGATCTAACCGATCAAGTACCAAACGCACGGCACCTCACACGACTAAGAAACAACTTGTGTGTCTGTGGGGTGCCCCTCCCCGTATATAAAGGAGTGGAGGAGGGGGCCGGCCGGCCTCATGGGGTGTGCCCCAAGGGGGGATTCCTACTCCTACTAGGAGTAGGTTTCCCCCCTTTCCTAGTCCAAATAGGAGGGGGAAGGAGGGGAAACAGGGAGAGAAGGAAAGGGGGGCCGGCCCCCCTCCCCAATTCGGATTGGGCCTAGGGGGCGTGCCCCTCCTCTTGGCCGCCTCCTCTCTCTTCCACTAAAGCCCATGTAGGCCCATTAAGCCCCCGGGGGGTTCCGGTAACCCCTCGGTACTCCGGTAGATGCCGGAACTCACTCAAAACCATTCCGGTGTCCAAACATAATCTTCCAATATATCAATCTTTATGTCTCGACCATTTCAAGACTCCTCCTCATGTCCGTGATCACATCCGGGACTCCGAACTACCTTCGGTACATCCAAACACATAAACTCATAATACCAATCGTCATCGAACGTTAAGCGTGCGGACCCTACGGGTACGAGAACTATGTAGACATGACCAAGACACATCTACGGTCAATAACCAATAGCAGAACCTCGATGCTCATATTGGTTCCTACATATCCTACATAGATCTTTATCGGTCAAACAGCATAACAACATACGTTGTTCCCTTTGTCATCGGTATGTTACTTGCCCGACATTCGATCGTCGGTATCATCATACCTAGTTTAATCTCGTTACTGGCAAGTCTCTTTACTCGTTCCGTAATGCATCATCTCGTAACTAACACATTAGTCACATTGCTTGCAAGGCTTATAGTGATATGCATTACCGAGAGGGCCCAGAGATACCTCTCCGACAATCGGAGTGACAAATCCTAATCTCGATCTATGACAACTCAACAAACACCATCAGAGACACCTGTAGAGCATCTTTATAATCAACCAGTTACGTTGTGACGTTTGATAGCACACTAAGTGTTCCTCCGGTATTCGTGAGTTGCATAATCTCATAGTCATGGGAACATGTATAAGTTATGAAGAAAGCAATAGCAATAAACTAAACGATCATAGTGCTATGCTAACGAATGGGTCAAATCAATCACATCATTCTCTAATGATGTGATCCCATTCATCAAAGGACAACTCATGTCTATGGCTAGGAAACTTTAACCATCTTTGATTAACGAGCTAGTCAAGTAGAGGCATACTAGTGACACTCTGTTTGTCTATGTATTCACACATGTACTAAGTTTCCGGTTAATACAATTCTAGCATGAATAATAAACATTTATCATGATATAAGGAAATATAAATAACAACTTTATTATTGCCTCTAGGGCATATTTCCTTCATGAACCTATGCCTTCCTTAATCTATGTGAACCCGAAAGTTTTCCAAGGTTCATACTCCACTGGTAATTCACCAGGTAGATTTTCGCACTCAAATCATTTCTAGTAGAGTGGTGAATGAAAGGTTATGCATTGAAGAAGTGGGAGTCGACCTTGAACTTTGTGTTCATGCCCATGGACACGATGTAGATCCTATCATGGAAGTTTCTTGTAATGATAACTATTTCCTTGATATAAAATCATCTGGTATCGGTGAATTGATTCTTTGCAATCGTGGTTCCGACCATGTTCTCCTTTAAATACCATTTCTCGTGCAAGTTTAAGCACTTGTCTTCCGTAGAGCAATACCCCAGTCCAACCTCTACTTTCATCTGTCGTCTAGTATTACCCCCCTGGTATCTCGAGATTATCAAGAAACGGCATAACTTCTTATGAGTTCTTCATCAAGTACTACATTCTCACTGATTCCAAATTTTTTTCACGGGCTCTGAGTTATTAAACACTCAAAGACATCGATAACTATATCGAGTCCGCATCGCGGTTAAAAAACTCTTGGTAACCTTCATTACTTATGAGTTTGAACTCGATCACGTCATTCCTAGCCTGCTCGGCTATATCATTATCGTGCCGATTTTAACTGTCTACCTGGTCCTTCTTCCCAAAGCACAACTTTCGACGGTGAGCTAAGCTTACGTCGATTTCCTCATCTTATCATTTCACCTTGAAAAGCAAGCTTGATTTCGAGTTTGTGTCGTACCCTTGGTTCCAATAACTCTTCGCTTCATCATTCCTTTGACTTGATGTCATCGCCGACCGATTACGTCTTGATGAAACCTCTCGACAAATGTGTCGTAATCTTCATCAACATTTCGAGCTCTTCCAGGATATCAATCGAATTTCTGATGGGTATTATCATCCTTGCCCCCCGGTAATTTGTGTTGTCATCGACTACTTCCTTGCCTTCTTTCCAACGCAAACTTGTTCGTGTTGTGGCTGTACCTTGAATACCGACAAATGAACTGTGATGTGTAAAATTCAAAACTTCTAGCAACCCTATTGCTAGTAAGTTAATGAATGATAGTTTCATTCATTGTGTATTGGTTATGGACTCATCATCCTGTCAATGATCGTCCTACTTAGTCCATTTGTTTGGGTGCACTTTTCGATCAATGTTTAATTGTGGATGTTTTCCTCGAGCATACGTCAGTATATCGTTTGATCTGATAAATGCTATCTCCTTGTTCACATAATTGTGGAAATCTCGATGAATTGTCATTGAGCTCGTCGGCCACATCCTCATCTTTTCCTTGCTAAAATTGTATGACTTATTTGATAAGTCGTCGATGGATCCTTTGTGTATCCATATTCTGGCCTTTTCTTGAAGACCATGTCAATGCTATCTCGAAGCATGTCTGTGGTACTCCTATCTTCAATAAGAACATTTGAAGCACAATGCTAAATTTTCTTTATCAATTATTCAAACACCGTTATTTGGGTAATGTTAGGAAATTCCTCTTCCCTTACCTAAATGGTTTTCTACTTTCTATCATGTCATGGATATCATGCTCTGCTTGTCCTGGGAAAGGATATACCCCTGAAATATGTGTTTAAACACATTTTCCTTGCCATTGTGCTGTTTAATCTGATAATCATATTTTCATTTCCATTGTTTGGTTTAACCTTTCTTGTGAGCTATATGATCTAAGCAGTAATATTCTCCTGCTTATGTAAACACCTTGGTGTACAATTCTGTCAGCAATGATCCTGTTACTATTGATGATGACATTCCAGTAGCCACCGATGGATGAGAACTTTGCCTATTGGTCTGCCTCGTTCAATGAGCAGGAAAATGGTTCTCTTCGTCCCTCGCCCTTGGTACCGACGTTGTTGCCGACATAACTGACAGGCTACCCTCTAACATGCCTTGCTTACATGATTGTGCAAGATGTCACCGCCCTTCCTACTTTTAAACCACATGGTGGGCCCATAACCCACAGTTCCACAGGATCGAAACCTGACTCTCCTGTACACCTCCCTGTTCCCAAAGTTATTCCTCGCGCGTGGCCTCGTACGAAAATCACGAGCCAGCTTCCGTGTGATCATCAGTTCTCGTATTAAACACAATACTTATTCCCATTATTCTAAACCCTTTCACACTCTATTTCAGGCAACGAACGATTGTCTATCCTCTTGAAACTTCCCATGATACCTCCTTACTTTGCTCTCGATATTTTCTTGAATTTCAATTTGAGAGATACTTTCGCCACCTTCCCCGATGTTATCGACCAGATAGTCGACCTTGCAGAGGTCCGTTCTCGGGAATACCCCTTTATTCTTTCGTAAGTACGATAGAGTTCCCGAAGAAAGGATGCCGACATCGGGGAAGCTTGACCTTCCCCGATGTTATCAAAAGCTTGACCTTTTATGCAACAAAAGCTTGATCTTTTATGCGCATTGGCCGGAAATGCGCTATAACTAACCTCCAACGCGGCTACATCGATAGGAGATCACACCGTGCCCACGGGCAAGTGCAAAGACACAAGTTTAAAGAAGCTATGTTCAAAAATAATAATGAAACTATGTTCTCCCTGTATTGATACCATCACGACTGACCTTTTATATAGGGACATAAAACAAATCCTAAGGGCCTGTGCTATAATTTTTGCCCTAGGCCCCCGAAATCGCAGGACTGGGCGTGAGTATGCGCGGTACAAGCAAATGAACTATATTTAGTGGATAGGCCGGTTCTAGCTGATACGCTAACCGAAGCAAAGTTAATTTCTCTTCTTGCCAGTTCGAATATTGCTTGCGTAGATCAAACACAGTAGCTCATAGCTTACAAAACTAACAGTTCCAAAGTTACCACATTTGAAGGTCAATTCCCTCATCACAGGCCCCATGCACAACATACACAACGGAAGGGAAACCTACAGGAAGTAATCCACATCTGCATCTCAGCCAACGAAAACCTAACCCTTGATACATGCGGAGCAATCAATGCCATGAATCAGACCGATTTGTGATATCCATTTATGGAAAAGTCATTAAAGTTATCTCGCATTTTTCATACCATTCCAAATAGTAATCCTTAGCTTTGGTGTTATGGGAATTATGCGAAAAGCGCAAAGTTCAAGCAACTCAGCATTAATACATGACATAACCAATGTTACAAAGAGAAATGACCAATAATGTGAAATGTTTTTCCTATAGAAGAAGTAATGTGAAATGGCACGCCCCTGTTAATAACACAAGTTTGAAGCCACGTAAAATGCTTAGGTGTTGTTAGCTATCAATTACTTGCATTGAGGGAACATCAAATTAATCATCCACAAACTTGAAACCATAATCACATGGAGAAAAATGTAATCTAGAAACTAGAATAAGTAAAACAGAAAAATACCTTCAAAGGGGGGGGGGGTGGGTAAGAAAAACATGTCATTCTGCTACTACAAAAAATTAATGTAGTTACCTGCTCAATCAATACATCATGATAGCACCAGATAGATCATATTAAACCAGCAAACCAAATACCGAACAGATGCGGAAACAAAACAATACAAAAGCATTTAGTTCTCTTATACTTGTACAGGAAATTTTGGTTTTTTGCTTCTACTAACCGAAGTTACTTCGATTGGTCTGGTGTTACTATGGTTAACCGAAAGAAAACCGAGCTTAGGTTAGAATGTGCGAAGGAACAACCCAAATGTGCTTCCCACGTGCCCACCATGTCGATATGGATTAAATATTTCCACGCGAGGGCGTCTAACACGTGCAACTCCTTTAGTCCGAACTGGTCACCTGCACACAAGGCCCAGTTTGTGGAATATTTGTTGCAGTGAGATGGATGTTGTAGCCAGCTTGTTGCCTTCTTTAGTCCCACCTCGCGTGGCTAGGCTCAAGGGGGCAATGAGCTCAGCTATATAACATAGGGTGCAACAAGTGCTAGCCACCCAACTGACTTATTCATTTGACATGGTATAAAATGAATACTAAATGGAATTAACGGATAACAGAACTTTTGGTTTCCTACTTTTTATGTCATTTTTGGTTAGTAACCAAAAAATTTACTAATAGAAATTTTGGCTTATACCAAATGTCCAGGCCTAGTTGGGGTGGATGCTGGGAAAACTATTGAACTAGATAAGTTACAACTCGTCTCGAAGTAACTTGTCTGGTCCAATGGTTGTTCACGGCATCCAGAAAGGGTCTGGCTATCCAAATCAAACTCAATTATGGCAGAACTCAGGTAAAAAAAATTCCAAAACTACATTTAAAAGGAAATTCTCAATCAGAACACAATACTTCTCCATAATAATGGTGGTGGGAAAATAAATCATAGAAGCCTTGAGTGGAAGCGAGGTGGAGACTAGGTCACCACATTTGCTGGTCTCCGATGAGTAAAGAGAGGCGTTTGAGCTTGTGCAAGTTGTACTCGTTATTGCCTACGAGGACAACCTAGAAGTTCCAACTGCCAGATGCGCCGGCCAAGCATCATCTGTAACGCCTGGATAATTAAGCTACAGTAACCTCATGCTAACGATGCCTTGCCACCATGTTTTGCAAGCTTAAGTGCCACTTGATAAAACCAAAGCCAAATTCAAATTTAAATTACAAGATAAATTTTCATTTCTTCAGTCTGTCAAATAAAAGTGTTCGTCGGGTTGCAAATATTCACTAAGTAATTTTAATGCATAATCAAGCATTATTTTAGTTAATAAATTGCCCCTAAACTATTTAGAACAGTGCCATATCAACTTTTTCAAATGCTTTTCCATTTAAGAAAAATTCAAACAAATGCAATTACCTCCGAAACTTTTTGTGGCAGTGCGAAATATTGCATTTTAAATAATAGGCTAAGTCCCATATTTTACAAAAGTCTTTTGCTGGCTAACTAAAATACTAAGCTACTGCATAAAAAGAAAATTAGAAAAGAAAGCTAAGGAACAAAACAGAAAAATGGAAACGAAGGGAAGAAGAGGCCCATGTGGCTAGCGGCCCAACCCACACACCCCACTCATCTCCTACCTCTTGTAGCTACAGGGAGGCAGGGGAGCCGTGGCAGTCATCCGGCCGCCGAGGCCGCGCCGTGTCGGCCATCCCCGACCTCCCCGGCCCCTTTAAGATGTCCCCCGCGAACGCCCCAAACCCTAGCGCATCCCCATTCTCCCCCTCTCGCCGCCTCGCTCAAATACGCCGTTGTCCGAGAGCTGCGTCACCGCGCCGTCATCGTCGTCATGGCCAAGTATGTCCCCGAGATGCGCCAGGATGTCCAGTCGTCACCTTCTCCGTCGTCTACACCTATTCATTCGTCGCTGGTCCTCGCCGGGGCATCATATTCGTCCATCAACCCCGACTGGATCACCGGAACTCCGCCGCTCGACCTGCCGCCGTCGCTGCGTCCCCGGCCTCATCATACCCTCCTCTGCGTTCGTGGCGAGCCTCTCCTCCGGTTCCCCCTATTTCCCCCCTCGAGTCACCACCGTAGGCCGCCGTCACCATTGTGTCCGATGCAGCCGGAGCTCGTGCTCACCACGCAGCAGTCCGCGATCTCGCGCGCCTCTGCCGCCCATGCTACTCCCTGCCTCGCCCCTTTGGCCGCGCCCGGTCTAGCCCCGCGTGCGCCTGCCCGCGCTCTTGCCGCGCCATCCGTCTCCCGCTCGCGCGCCGTGCTGCTGCTGCCTCTAGCGCTACTGCCGTTGCTGCTTACTGCTTCGGCTGCTGCTGCTGTCTAGTGCTGCTTCTTCTCTTCTCTCTACTGCTGCTGCTTTGCTCGCTGATGCCGCTGCTTAGCCTCAACGCTGCTATACTGCTGCTTGTGGCTGGCCATGGCCGAGTGTGCTGCGTGGTGTGTGTGCGTGTGTGTTCTGTGTGTGTGGCCGGCCATGTTCAATTAGTTTAGGCTAATATAGATGGTAAACGTTTGCGTTCGGCGCGCGGCCGAACGATCCCTCGGTGCTCAATACAGCTAGCCGCACGAATCGTTTTTTTTCTCTACCCAACCTTATCCTCTTAACCGTCCGTCCTCATCCCTTCCTTCTTCCTCGCAGCAAGCTCCTCTGCGGCTGTCATGGCCGCTACCTCCGGTGACAAGCCAACTCCTCGCAGGCCTCGGCCACGGCCATGACGATGCTGCGGTCCTAACACCCATGGCCGCCGCTACTGGGGGCGCCGTATCCCGGCGAACCTGCAGGCGAGGCACTGCAGACCCGGCCACAGCCCCCTTTGTGCTGCAACCGCTAAAAAAACCTTCAAACCCTAGATGAAAAGTTTCAATCGGATATACAAAAAGCTGCAAGCGTAAGTGCCATAGAGGAAAGGTACAACCGTCTACAGAAAATGCTACAACCTTCGATGAAAAAAGCTTCAACCAAACGATAGAGGAAGATTTCACCCAGGCGTTGCTCAAAACGAAAAAAGTTTCAATCGTTTACAGAAAAGCTTCTACCGTACTGGGAAAAAGCTTCAACCGGTAGTGAAAAAAGCTACCACCGGCGGTCATTTATGCTACAACCACCGGCGGTCGTCGCTGGCCACACTTTCGTCGTCTTCCTGGTTGTAGCAAAAATGGCCATTGGTTTGTAGCATTTTTCTCGTGCCGTTTGGAGCAAAATCGTGTATAAAAAGCTTCAACCGCGAAAAAATATCTTCAAGCGGCGCAGAGAAAGCTTCAACCGGTGTGTGAAAATGCTTCAACCGGTTTGTGAAAAGCTTCAACCTTAGAAAAAGCTTCAACGACCATGGAAAAAAAGCTTCAACCTGGCATGGCAGTCGACGGCATGGGCGGTGTTGCATCGCCACCGAGCAATAGCCACCGCCACGCGGAGCTGCAACTAGAGGGTGCAGCTGTTGCATGGGTGGAGCTGGGGGACGAGGGCCGCGATCGGTGATGAGGACGGCCGGTGAGGGCGGCGACCGGTGAAGAGGGCGTCGCGGAGGTGCTTCAAGCTCGGTCGTTTCTCTCGCGGGGGTGTGGCGGGGCGTCGGCGGCGCTCGAGGGCATTCCAAATTTAATCGCGGGGGAGGGGGAGGGGGGCGACTGCGAGGAGGACGAAGCAGGGAACAGATCTGACGGTGTTTACCGCTGGTTCGGGCGGCCAGGACTCGACCGGCCCAACCGTTCGGCCAGTGCGCCGGTGCCTAGCGTCGCCCAATCTAGATTTAGGTTAATAATTGTTAGGTTATATGCTAGCCTATGACATGTAGCCCCCTCTAGTGTAATTTAGTCTAGCTACTTTTATTAGCACATGTGACACTTACATGTGGGTCCCCTTCACCCTGTTGACCCTGCTGACTGGGACCCCCTGGGGCCCACTGTCAGCCTCACATGTACACTGTTGGGTACATTTCTGGGTACCCCTAGCAACTTAGTCATTTATTTCGAATTACTAATATTTTCAGAAATTGTTTTAAATTTTAGAAATTCATAGAAAATAATTCGTAACTCGGATGAAAAAGTTTTATACATGAAAGTTGCTCAGAAAAATATGATGAATCCAAATACGCTCTTTGTTCATCCGTCACGTGCCCCTACCATAGCGAACATGCATCCGTCCCCCTCCGTTTCATCTGTCCGAAAATGCCAAACTTCGAGGAAACTTTCCCGGATGTTATCCCCCTACACCAGTATCGTGGAACACCGCGTTAGAACACCCCTAGCGCTGCTTTTGTCTTGTCATGCATAGTATTGCACTTGTTTGCTCTGTATTTACTGTTTCCTCGCCATCTTCTCTCCGGTAGACCCCGAGACCGCAGCTGATGCCACTGTGATCGACTACGTCGACGACGACCCTTCTCCCCGTTCGGCAGAGCATCTAGGCAAGCCTCCCTTTGATCATCCTGATATCGCCCATTCCATTCTCTCATGCTTGCATTAGATTTTGCTACTGTAATTGATTGCTCCTATTCTGATGCATAGCCTGCTTTTGTACCTGCTATTGTTACCTACCTGCTTACCCTAAACTGCTTAGTATAGGTTGGTTAGTGATCCATCAGTGACACCCACCTTGTCCTTGTTGCCCCTGCTTCATCATCGTCGACTCGATCAACGTGATCGATGACCAAAGACCGACACAGCACCTCACCCCCTTTAGTTGTACGACTCTGCATAGTTACTATCGAGTGCTGAGGGTGATACCTCGTAAAGCACTCTTGATGACAACTATGCGGTGTAGCTATTCGGTCGTGGTCAGCGACGGTGATTCCTCCTTCACCATTCCTGATACAGCTCTATCGTGCAACACCTCAAGTGTGAACCTCGAGGGTGGTTCCTCATATGTTCACCTTGATGATTACATCGAGTGGAATCCATCGAGGGTGATGCCTCAGATTCCCCCTTGATGTTATGGACACAAGGATACCTGAACTTTACTTGAGACCATTGGTGATGTCGGGTCGGCCCTGAGGGGTACCCGCGAGTTGATGTGAAAGATGGGCGGGCCCGGAGAGCACCCGGGAGTTGTTACGGTGGCTGTTGGCTATTTAGTGGTATCACCCAGGATGGGGTGGTAGCTGTAGGATCGAAATTATGTTTAGAGGGGGGTGATTACACTACTTGACCAAATAAAAATCTAGCCTTTTCCCAATTTTAGTTCTTGGAAGATTTTAGCAACTTCCACAAGTCAAGCAATCAACCTACACATGCAATTCTAAGAGTATAGCAGCGAAAGTAAAACAATTGCATATGAAGGTAAAGGGAGGAGTTTGAGGGAGCAAACACAATGTAGACACGGAGATTTTTTATCCTTGGTTCCGATAGGTGGTGCTATCGTACATCCACATTGATGGAGACTTCAACCCACGAAAGGTAACGGTTGTGCGAGTCCACGGAGGGCTCCACCCACGAAGGCTCCACGAAGAAGCAACCTTGTCTATCCCACCATGGCCGTCGCCCACGAAGGACTTGCCTCACTCGGCTAGATCTTCACGAAGTAGGCGATCTCCTTGCCCTTACAAACTCCTTGGTTCAACTCCACAATCTTGACGGAGGCTCCCAAGTGACACCTAGCCAATCTAGGAGACACCACTCTCCAAGAGGTAACAAATGGTGTGTTGATGATGAACTCCTTGCTCTTGTGCTTCAAATGATAGTCTCCCCAACACTCAACTCTCCCTCATAGGATTGGATTTGGTGGAAAGAAGATTTGAGTGGAAAGCAACTTGGGGAAGGCTAGAGATCAAGATTTATGTGGTTGGAATGGAATATCTTGACTTCAACACAAGTGTAGGTGGTTCTCTCTCAGAAAATATATGTTGGAAGTGTAGGCATGTTCTGATGGCTCTCTCCACGAATGAAGAGTGGGTGGAGGGGTATATATAGCCTCCACACAAAATCTAACCATTACACACAATTTACCAAACTCGGTGGGACCGAATCATGAAACTCGGTCGGACCGATTTAGTTCAAAATGTGAACGTTAGGATTTTCGGTGGGACCGACATGTCAACTCGGTGGGACCGATTTCGTCAGGGTTAGGGCATAACGTAATCTCGGTGAGACCGATTACACAAACTCGGTGAGACCGATTTTGGTAATAGACAAACAGAGAGTTGGTCAGGCAAACTCGGTGGGACCGATTCGCTCATCTCGGTTGGACCGAAACGTTACGAAAGGGAAACAGAGAGTTTGCATTGCAATCTCGGTGGGTCCGATCGCTCATCTCGGTTGACCGAAACTCTACGAAGGGAAACAGAGAGATTACAATCCCATCTCGGTGAGACCGAGATCCCTATCGGTGAGACAGAAAAGACTAGGGTTTGTGGCAGTGGCTATGTCAAGTGAACTCGGTGGCGCCGGATAGATCAAATCGGTGGGGCCGAGTTTGACTTTTGGTTTGGGACATATGTGGATATGAGAAAGTATTTGAGGGTTTTTGGAGCATATCACTAAGCATTTTGAGCAAGAAACTCATGAAGCAACACCTCACCCCCTCTTGATAGTATTGGCTTTTCCTATGGACTCAATGTGATCTTGGATCACTAAAATGAAAAATGTAGAGTCTTGTGCTTTGAGCTTGAGCCAATCCTTTTGTCCTTAGCACTGTGAGGGGTCCACATTCTAATCCATGTCATGCCAATCATTGAGCTTTCCTGAAATATTTATCTTGAAATAGCATTAGCTCAACGAGCTATATGTTGTTAGGAATTACCAAAACCACCCAGGGATAGTTGCACTTTCAATCTCCCCCTTTTTGGTAATTGATGACAACATATAGATCAAAGCTTCGACAAATGATAATAAGATTTAAAAACATCGTCGCTTTAAGAAGTATGTGATAAACATGATCTCCCCCTAAATTTGTGCATTATTTAAAATTTGCTTTTGAATGCAAATGCACAATCGATTAGGATCATGGGTTACTCTCGCATGTCACATACATCTTGGTGGAGCGCTCAAAATGATAGAAATTAAAAGCATGCACTCATCACCAAGCAAGTGAATGATCATATAAGGATATAAGAGATAATATCATCCAACAAGCATTAAGGTAGCATATGATCAAACACATGATCAAACAAGTGTCTCACAAGAACAGAAAGTATCTCACACAAGCACACAATCAAGAAGTTCAACCAAACCAAAAACAAGAGAGATAAAAAGCAACACTCTATCTTGAAGCCTATGATCTATACATTTTTCTCCCCCTTTGGCAACAAGTTACCAAAAAGTTCAAAAATGCGTAGTGCTAAACGTCTCTCAGGCTTGATCTTCGGGAGGTGGTGTAGAGAGAACTCCAAGGACGAAGGAATCTGTTGATGTGGCTGGAGCTAGTGGAGTGGCTGCTGGAGGTGGCACTGGACCTGTAGCTGCTGGTGCTGACGCTGTAGCTCGAGAATCTCTCACTGGCACTGCAGCAGATCTCTGTCCTCTAGGTACTCGCTCAAATGCATCAGTGGTTGCCTTTCCCTTCTTCTCTTCTGCTTCCTCCTGAAGCTACTCAACTGCGGTTTGGATCTTAGTTACCTTGACATCAAGATCATAGAATTTCTGCTCAATGATCCTCTCCAAGCTTTCCTGGTTTTGAGTCAGGGTGGCCAAGCCCTTCTCAATCCTCAAGGTGGATTGGATCAGATATGCTAGCTGATCTTGCTTGCTCTTCACGAAAACTTGAGATGCCTCTTTAACACTTGGCATCTTGGCAGCTTTCTCAGCTTTAACTTTGGCTTTCTTCTCATGTGCTTGAACTGATGATGGTTCATTCTCATCCACCACAACTGTGTTGTCTTCAAATTCAGGGTATATGGCCAGGTGCTCCTTATCCAATAGATATTTGACTGTGCCCATCTTGGAGATGAGCACCTGAATTTGTGGGGCATACCCGCAGCTTCTCTTTTTATCAGCTGTTGTCCTTTTGATTGTCTCTACAATCAGACTCATGACTTTGAACCTTTGAGGCACATCAAACAAATGTAGCAAATTGATAGCATGTCCTCTGATCATCTTGTGATCACCTGACTTGGGTAGCAATGTGTGCCTTAGGATCCAGTTGATGATCGGCAGACCAGAAAACAAGAAGTGGACAGATCCAAGCTTATGAGTCTCTAAAGCATCATCTGGGATCTCTCTGTACATGTGTGCCATAGTGTTGTGGTCTTTCTTCTTCTTGGCATAAACATCCAAGTCATCCTCGTGCTCTTCTAGGGCATTGATCAACTGAGCCCATTCTTCCAAAGAGGATTGGTACCTAGTACCTTCTAACATCCAAATGATCTTTCCATCTGGATAGAAGTGAGCTGTGGAGTAAAACTGCATGATAAGCTCATCATTCCACTTAGTGAGCTTCTGGGCAACAAATGTATCAACTCCACATGCTTTGAAGCTGTCATATAATCCTGGATAGTGATCTTCGTTTTCCTTGATGTACTCCCAGTCAACCCATCTCATGTCACACACTATGGGCTTCTTGTCAAGCAGGACAGTCTCATAAAAGTCTGTTGTTCCTTTGTGTGAAACCTGTAGTCCACAATAGTTCTCCTCCTGACAGCATATGGATCAGACTGTCTCCATAATCTCAGTCCTGAATCCTTCCTGATCTTCATATTTTCTGCAACAGGATGTGCATCATTGTGGTCAGGGATCTTGGGCTTGAGCTTCCTTAGCACTTGGGCTTCGTCATCTTCTTCATCAACAGTCTCGGGCACTGGAGCCTTGTTCTTTTCTGCAGCTGGAATGTTTCTAGTGCTTCTCTTTGGAGCAGACTTCTGAGATGGAGCTTTAGGAGCAGACTTGGGCTTTGATGGAGCAGCCCCTGACTTTATAGCATCTCCCATAAGCTTCCGAGCTTTGGGTGCTGGAGCAGCATCCTCTTCCTCTTCTTCATCATCTCTCATCATTGATGGCTTGCCAATAACTCTGGCAATGGTCTTCTTGACCCTTTCTTTCCTCTTCTTGCCTTCACCTCTTTCTTTGGGTTCAAGAGTGAACTCCATTGTTTCTTGAGTGGAGGCTCTGGCTTTTAACATTGGAACTCTTCTTGCTGGAGCCTTTGTTTTCAGTCCTGGCTTACTTGCAGCAGCTGTGCCATACTCCTTTTTCAGCACCTTTTTCCTTGAAGTGGCTTCATCCTCAATAGCCACATAATCCTCATCTTCAGAATCTGAGGTTTTCTTCTTCCTTGTCCTGGTGGCTGCCTTTGGCAGGTTACTAGGTGTGCTCCTGCTGCCCTCATCATAGCTGCTGGAAGGACTAGTGCCCTCACTCAACTAAACCTGCTCTTCAGACTTGTTCTGACTGTCACTTTGATCAGAAATCTTCAGGCAAACTGTCGGCAGACCCTGTGAATAGGTTGTAGATGAGGTAGAGTAGATGAGCGTCACAAAGTACAGAGGTTTTGGAAAACAATTGAGTCAAAACGCTTAGTTTTATTTTTCTACAGAAGTGATCTCGGAGCTACCGAATTGACAAACTCGGTGATACCGAAGCAAAACTTGGAACCTAAACTAGTGAACTCGGTTGGGCCAAGTCACAGTTTGGTGGCACCGAGATTGCTAGGGTTTCATAGAATCTTGAACTCGGTCACACCGATTTGCACGTTTCGGTCGGACCGAAAAGCGCATGTGCAATGCACAAGGCCGAATCGGTGAGACCGATTTCTACAGTTCGGTCGGTCCGAGATGAGTTCTGCGGAGAGCTGACCCTAAAATTTTCGAATCAATCTAGACCTAAGGAATTTTTAGCTGGATGGATCAATCTCAATCGTGGCAACAAACATGGCATTATCCTTGTGCTAGGAATCAGAGTGAAAAAGACAGCACAAGGGGTCGAGCACTTACCCTAGAGCGGCGAGTGTTCGCTACGGCGGCAACGGCGGAGCAGATTTCCGTTGACGGTGGCGGAGACCAGCGGCGGGAGGTCGCTGGCGGCGAGAGGACGATCCGGAGACCCGAAGAGGCAAAGCAGGTTACGCGCAGGTGAAGGGTTTCGGAAAAATTTCCAAAATTTGACCTGTCTGTATATATAACCTGACCTTGTCTGTCTGACCGAGTGGAACAACCTGGTGGCACCGAGATGCAAAACCGCAGGCAGTTACTGCAACTCGGCGTGACCGAAAGGTTCTAATCGGTTGCACCAAGATTGAAAACCTAGATCAACTAAGTGATCTCGGTAGGACCGAAAAGGATGAATCGGTCATACCGAAATGCACAAAGAGGTTTTGGAAGTTTAATTCTATGATGAATCGGGGACTCCGAGTGCTCCTCACACAGAGTGGTTCGAATCTGACTTGATCAAACTTTGTGATGTAGCATGAATAGAGTTTGAGACGAGAAAATCATAGATAGCTAGAGGGAGTTCTTAGGCATTCTTGTCCATCCATTTGGCAAAAGAGAAAAAGCCAAACAATCAAAGCAACAAATAGATGTCCTCGAATGAGAAAAATATGCATCCAACATGCTCACACAATTAAAATGGCAAATGAAATATGTGACAAAGCATGCACAAACACTCTAGCTTCTATCAAGCAATTGGCGATGACTAGGTCATCTATATATGAGTATATTGACTTAGGAGTCAAATGAGAACATTTGATCATAGGTCATACTCATTGTTTAAGCACAAGTGGGGTTACCACTTTTACATAAAGCACTGTTGTGCTCACACCATTAGAGTTGCTTTAGCTCAATTTTAGAGTAAAGCTCCCCCTAGATGTGATATCCCCCCTAAGAGGGATGAACTAACCTTGGGTTTTGTCGATGATGACTTCATGTATGTAATGAAGATGTGGATGCTCAATGTTGATGTAGATCATTTGGAGCAATCCTTTGGAGTGAGTTGCACTTTCAATACCTACACGGGTTGGTCCCACAAGGAACAAGCAAGTATATCCATAGACATAGAGTGATGTATACACAAGATGATGTCCATGAAAGCATTAGGTACCTTGTCCCTTGTCTTACCAACAAGAGGGTTTGTGACTCCTTGAACTAGTCCAAGATGTGGAAGTTGTTTGCACTTGTCCTTGCCAAAATGATAAGAGTGAAGTATGTTGGCGGAGTCACCCTCAAGAACTCTCTAGTTCTTCTTCTTTGGGATCCACACCATCTTGATGGGAATCCTTGGAGTTGTAGTCGTACTTGATGAAGTAGAACTTGATGTAGTCTTGGGAACCCACTTGACCAAGGCCTTAGGTGCTTCTTCAAATGCATCAATCTCCTCTTGAAGCTTGTCCTTGCCTTTTTGCTTGTGGTCTTGTGGTGGAAGATCACCTTGAGCTTGTGTTCCTTGGAAAGAAGTAGGATCATACTTCTCTTGTTGAGGAACAAACTTCGTCTTGGGGTATTGATCTTCTTCCCACTCAACTCCATTGGCATTGAACTTTCGTTCAAAACCAACACCTTGATTCTTTCTGTGCCTTCCTTGCTTGCGTACAATTTCCTCAAATTGCTTACTTCCGGCAAGGCTCTTGTAAACACCTTTCTCTATAATTCCCTTCAATAAGCTATATTCTCGCTCAAGTGTAACTTGGCTAAGAGAATCATTAGCGGAATCAAGAGAGCTACTAGAAGCAACAACATTGGATTTAGCATGATTGTTGTTACTACTAGATGAAGAATCTTTCTTGTTCTTGTTGCTAGATTTAACTTGTGGCATGTAAGTAGACAAGAGTAAACGCTTGGCAATGTAAGAAGAACTTTTCTTGCGAAGATTATCATTGATTGCCTTTAAAAACTCATGCTCTTGCTCAAGGTTAAGCTTTTCAAAGCGTAGCTTCTCATGAGTCTTTAAAAGTTCTCGATGATCTTCCAAGGTAGTTTCATGAGCTAACTTAAGAGTGTTTAGTGATTTAGTTAGACGCTCAATCTCCTTATTATCATCGTCATTCGTTTTATCTTAATTAGCATGATTAATAGCAAGTTCATCATAGTTTTCATAACTAGAGTTGTCAACAAGTAAATCATCATCTCCAAGCAAATCATCTTCATCACTATTGAAATCAACATACTCGGGGTGTGTTACCTTTGTACCTTTAGCCATGAAGCATCTTCCAATTCCTTCATTTGGTGAGTCAAATATGTCATAGGAGTTGGTTGTCACAAGTGCTAGTCCGGTAACACCTTCATCTTGAGTATATTCGGAGTCGAAGTGATAACTTCTTTCGGAGTGATGATCGGAGTCGGAACCGGATACCCATTCACCAACATGAGCTTGATGTCTTCCTTTTGTGTAGCTCCTTGATGACTTATCCTTTCTTTCCGAATCCTTTCTTCTCCAAGAGGGTGTTCGTTCATAACGATCATCCCTACTCCTTCTTTCTCTTGGTGGTGATTCTTCTCTTCTACTCATTCTTTTGGGAGAATCTTCTCTTCTTTTGTAGGGAGCCATACACTCATTGGAGTAGTGTCCGGGTCTTCCACAATTGTAGCAATTTCTTTCGCGACTTGAAGATCTCTTGTCATTGTAGGATCTTGACTTGGAGCTTCTTTCCTTGCTCCTTCTCTTGTAGAATTTGTTGAAGTTCTTCACCATTAGACTCAATTCTTCATTGAAGGTTTGCTTCTCACTTGATGATGTGGGAGCTTCACATGAGGCTTTGTAAGCACCACTTGACTTGTTGTGGAGCTCTTCCTTATCCTTGAGTGACATCTCATGAGCAACAATTCTTCTAATGACTTCCGTTGGCTTGAGATCTTTGTAATTGGGCATCATTTGGATCAATGTGCATACGGTAGCATACTTTCCATCCAAGGCTCTTAGGATCTTCTTGATGATGAATCTATCGGTCATCTCTTCACTTCCTAAGCCGGCAATCTCATTTGTGATGAGAGCAAGCCTAGAGTACATTTCAGCGATGCCTTCACCATCCTTCATTTTGAACTTGTCAAGTTAGCTTTGAAGCACACCCAATTTGGATTCCTTGACGGAGTCGGTACCTTCGTGCATATCAATCAAAGTATCCAAATTTCCTTTGCATTCTCAAGACGGCTGATTTTGTTGAATTCTTCGGGGCACAGTCCGTTGAAGAGAATATCACAAGCTTGAGCATTGTATTGCAGCATCTTCAACTCTTCCGCGGTAGCTTCACGGTATGGTTCTCTCCCATCAAAGAATTCACCTTGCAAGCCAATACACACAATAGCCCAAACGGCGGGGTTATGTCCAAGAATATGCATTTTCATCTTATGCTTCCAACTAGCAAAATTAGTACCATGAAAGTAAGGACCTCTACGGTGGTAATTTCCCTCGCTAGACGCCATACTCTCCTAGGTTGTGAAACCAAAGCTATGACCACCAAAATCCATGGAAATGAAAGCAAATGGAGACCAAAGCTCTGATACCACTTTTAGGATCGAAAGTATGTCTAGACGGGGTGATTATACTACTTGACCAAATAAAAATCTAGCCTTTTCCCAATTTTAGTTCTTGGCAGATTTTAGCAACTTTGCACAAGTCAAGAAATCAACCTACACATGCAATTCTAAGAGTATAGCAGCGGAAAGTAAAACAATTGCATATGAAGGTAAAGGGAGGAGTTTGAGGGAGCAAACGCAATGTAGACACAGCGATTTTTTATCCATGGTTCCGATAGGTGGTGCTATCGTACATCCACATTGATGGAGACTTCAACCCACGAAGGGTAACGGTTGCGTGAGTCCATGGAGGGCTCCACCCACGAAGGGTCCACGAAGAAGCAACCTTGTCTATCCCACCATGGACGTCGCCCACGAAGGACTTGCCGCACTCAGGTACATCTTCACGAAGTAGGCGATCTCCTTGCCCTAACAAACTCCTTGGTTCAACGCCACAATCTTGACGGAGGCTCCCAAGTGACACCTAGCCAATCTAGGAGACACCACTCTCCAAGAGGTAACAAATGGTGTGTTGATGATGAACTCCTTGCTCTTGTGCTTCAAATGATAGTCTCCCCAACACTCAACTCTCTCTCATAGGATTGGATTTGGTGGAAAGAAGATTTGAGTGGAAAGCAACTTGGGGAAGGCTAGAGATCAAGATTTATGTGGTTGGAATGGAATATCTTGACCTCAACACAAGTGTAGGTGGTTCTCACTCCGAAAATATATGTTGGAAGTGTAGGCATGTTCTGATGGCTCTCTCCATGAATGAAGAGTGGGTGGAGGGGTATATATAGCCTCCACACAAAATCTAACCGTGACACACAATTTACCAAACTCGGTGGGACCGAATCATGAAACTCGGTCGGACCGATTTAGTTCAAAATGTGAACGTTAGGATTTTCGGTGGGACCGATTTCGTTAGGGTTAGGGCATAACGTAATCTCGGTGAGACCAATTACACAAACTCGGTGAGACCGATTTTGGTAATAGACAAACAGAGAGTTGGTCAGGCAAACTCGGTGGAACCGATTCGCTCATCTCGGTTGGACGAAAGGTTATGAAAGGGAAACAGAGAGTTTGCATTGCAATCTCGGCGGGACCGATCGCTCATCTCGGTTTAACCGAAATGTTATGAAGGGAAACAGAGAGATTACAATTCCATCTCGGTGAGACAGAGATCCCTATCGGTGAGACCGAAAAGACTAGGGTTTATGGCAGTGGCTATGTCAAGTGAACTCGGTGGCGCCGGATAGATCAAATCGGTGGGGCCGAGTTTGACTTTTGGTTTGGGACATATGTGGATATGATAAAGTAGTTGAGGGTTTTTGGACCATATCACTAAGCATTTTGAGCAAGAAACTCATTAAGCAACACCTCACCCCCTCTTGATAGTATTGGCTTTTCCTATGGACTCAATGTGATCTTGGATCACAAAAATGAAAAATGTAGAGTCTTGTGCTTTGAGCTTGAGCCAATCCTTTTGTCCTTAGCATTGTGAGGGGTCCACTTTCTAATCCATGCCATGCCAATCTTTCCTGAAATATTTATCTTGAAATAGCATTAGCTCAATGAGCTATATGTTGTTAGGAATTACCAAAACCACCCAGGGATAGTTGCACTTTCAGTAGCTCCGGACTTGTCCCATCAGCCGTCACTTCTTTTTAATAATGCACTAATAGGTTGGGGTATTTGTTCCTAGCTGGCAACTGGCCTTTACGCACTAACCATCACGCGAGAATAGTTATGGGCCTCGACGTCGCAGTAGCAGCCGAAGCTTTGTCAGACGTCCAGTTCAGCATTGTGGCCGGGCCGGATCATGCCATCCACTTCACGGGTGGTGCTGGTATTCCCCTGCACACAAGGACCCGGAGTGCAAAGGGCGATGGGCCCAAGACCCCTGAGTGCTTAGGATGTAGACCGGCGAGGACCTCTCTGCTAAGCCTAGGTACGGTTGCAACGTGTTGATCTTCCGAGGCCGGGCATTGACTCAGAAAAGCATGTTCGTCTAGAGTAATCAAGCGTGTTGGGTAACGTGGTGCACCCCTCCAGGGAAGTTATCTATTCGAATACCGTGTCCACAGTAATGGACGTTCAGACTTGTATCCTGATCTATTACAACTAGAACTGGTTACTTGAGACATGTGATGGATATATGGCCCTGGGATTGCTTTCTCGCAGGCAGTCGAGGAAGCATCTCTGGGTGTTAATGTTACAACATGCTTGTTAATTATAATCTGCTAATCTTTACTCTTCTACATGCTGCATGATGCTTGGAGCTGCCTAAAGATGCTAGTCTTTGATAGGCTAGGCCTTCCCCTCTATTCTGGCGTTCTGCAGTTCAGTCCACAGATACATACCTTCCTTTGATAATGCATACTTAGTATAGATCTGATGCTTGCGAGTACTTTGGATGAGTACTCACGGTTGCTTTGCTACCCCTTTCCCCCCTTCTTTCTTCTTTCCGGTTGTTGCAACCAGATGGTGGATCCCAGAAGCCAGATGCCACCCCAGTCGACTACTTCTACGTGGAGACCGCCGACGACCAGGATTAGTTAGGAGGTCCCAGGCAGGAGGCCTTGCCTCTTCGATCGTTGTTGCTTTTGTGCTTGCCTTCTTAAAGCAGTTTTGTTTAACTTATGTCTGTACTCAGATATTGTTCCTTTAGCTGACTCTTGTGTATTCGAGCTTCTGTATTCAAGCCCTCGAGGCCCTAGCTTGTAATATGAAGTTTGTATTATTTTAATTTGTGTTTAGAATTATGTTGTGATATCTTCCCGTGAGTCCCTGATCTTGATCGTACACGTTTGCGTGTATGATTACTGTACGGTCGAATCGGGGGCGTCACACCATCCCGCGAACCATGAAATCCCAAGGGAATGAATCGGCGGTGTTGGTCACCGGTTACACGGGCCCATTGCAGGAGCTGGTTCGACGTACCATGGATGATAGAACGAGGCCATGGGGACGTCCGAGGAGCCGAAAGGGTCGCTGGCGTCGATGGGTACTCGGAAGCAGGTGCGCAGAATGCAGTCAAGGGCCTCTAGGGTAGGCTGGAAGTGAGTGTGCAACCTGGTTCTCGATCTGTTACTTCTCACACGAATTTAGTGGCGATTTAGGGTACAAACTGAGGATGCACGAATTCAGGAACAAGAAAGGAGAAGAACAAGTAGCCGCTACCGCCGGGTTCGTTGTGTTGGGGAACGTAGAATGCAATTTAAAAAAATCATACAATCACGCAAGATCTATCTAGGAGATGCATATCAACGAGACGGGGAGAGTGTGTCCATGTACCCTCGTAGACCGAAAGCGGAAGCATTATGTTAACGTGGTCGATGTAGTCGAACGTCTTCATGATCCAACCGCTCCAAGTACCGAACGTACGGCACCTCCGTGTTTAGCACATGTTCAGCTTGATGACATCCCTCGAACTCTTGATCCAGCAGAGGGTCGAGAGAGAGTTCCGTCAGCACGACGGCGTGCCGACGGTGTTGGTGATGTGATCCATGCAGGGCTTCGCCTAAGCACTACGTGAAAATATGATCGGAGGAGTAAACCGTGGAGGGAGACGCCGCACACGGCTTGGAACAGTTGTTGTGTCTCCAAGGGGCGCCCTTCCCACGTATATAAAGGAGGGCGAGGGATGAGGCCGGCCCTAGGGGGCGCGCCACAAGGGGGCAGTCCTACTAGGACTCCTAGTCCTAGTAGGATTCGCCCCTCCCCCCTTCTTTTCCTTCTCATGGAGGGGGAAAGGAGAGGGAGTAGGAGAAGGAACGGGGGTGGCGCCCCCTTCCCTAATCCAATTCGGCCTCCTCCCTTGTGGGGGGCGCACCAGCCCTTGTGGGTTGGTTAGCCTCCCTCCTATGGCCCATATGGCCCATATCTTTCCCCGGGGGGTTTCGGTAACCCCTCCGGTACTCCGGTATGTACCCAATACACTCCAGAACCCTTCCGGTGTCCGAATACTACCTTCCAATATATCAATCTTTACCTCTCAACAATTTTGAGACTCCTCGTCATGTTCGTGTTCTCATCCGAGACTCCGAACAAACTTCGGTCACCAAAACACATAACTCATAATATAAATCATTATCGAAAGTTAAACGTGCGGACCCTATGGGTTCGAGAACTATGTAGACATGACCGAGACACATCTCCGGTCAATAACGAATAGAGCACCTGGATGCTCATATTGGTTCCTACATATTCTACGAAGATCTTTATCGGTCAAACCGCATAACAACATACGTCATTCCCTTGGTCATCGGTATGTTACTTGCCCGAGATTCGATCGTCGGTATCCTCATACCTAGTTCAATCTCGTTACCAGCAAGACTCTTTACCAATTCCGTAATGCATCATCCCGCAACTAACTCATTAGTCACACTGCTTGCAAGGCTTATAGTGATGTGCATTACCGAGAGGGCCCAAAGTTACCTCTCCGATACTCGGAGTGACAAATCCTAATCTCGATCTATGCCAACTCAACAAACACCTTCGGAGACACCTGTAGAGCATCTTTATAATCACCCAGTTATGTTGTGACGTTTGATAGCACACAAGGTGTTCCTCCGGTATTTGGCAGTTGTATAATCTCATAGTCAAAGGAATATGTATAAGTCATGAAGAAAGCAATAGCAATAAAACTGAACGATCAACATGCTAAGCTAACGGATGGGTCTTGTCCATCACATCATTCTCCTAATGATGTGATCCCGTTCATCAAATGACAACACATGTCTATGGCCAGGAAACTTAACCATCTTTGATTAACGAGCTAGTCAAGCAGAGGCATACTAGGGACATTCTGTTTTGTCTATGTATTCACACATGTACTAAGTTTCCGGTTAATACAATTCTAGCATGAATAATAAACATTTATCATGATATAAGGAAATATAAATAACAACTTTATTATTGCCTCTAGGGCATATTTCCTTCAGTCTCCCACTTGCACTAGAGTCAATAATCTAGTTCACATCGTCATGTGATTTAACACCAATAGTTCACATCTTTATGTGATCAGTACACATCTCCATGTGACTAATACCCAAAGGGTTTACTAGAGTCAATGATCTAGTTCACATCACTATGTGATTAACACCCAAAGAGTGATCATGTTTTGCTTGTGAGAGAAGTTTAGTCAATGGGTCTGCCACAAACAGAGCCGTATGTATTTTGCAAATTTTCCATGTCTACAATGGTCTGCATCGAGCTACTCTAGCTAGTTGCTCCTACTTTCAATATGTATCCAGATTGAGACTTGGAGTCATCCGGATCAGTGTCAAAGCTTGCATCGACGTAACCCTTTATGATGAACTTTTTGTCACCTCCATAACCGAGAAACATGTCCTTATTCCACAAAGGATAATTTTGACCGCTGTCCAGTGATCCACTCCTGGATCACTATTGTACCCTCTTGCCAAACTCATGGTGAGGTACACAATAGGTCTGGTACACAGCATAGCTTACTTTATAGAACCTATGACTGAGGCATTGGGAATGACTTTTCATTCTCTTTCTATTTTCTGCCATGGTCGGGTTTTGAGTCTTTACTCAACTTCAGACCTTACAACTTAGGCAAGAACTCCTTCTTTGACTGATCCATTTTGAACACCTTTAAAATCTTATCAAGGTATGTACTCATCGAAAGTCTTATCTAGTGTCTTGATCTATCTTTATAGATCTTGATGCCCAATACGTAAGTAGCTTCACTGAGGTCTTTCATTGAAAAATTCTTATTCAAGTATTCTTTTATGCTATCCAGAAATTATGTATTATTTCCAATCAACAATATGTCATCCACATATAATATCACAAATGCTACAGAGCTCCCACTCACTTTCTTGTAAATAGAGGCTTCTCCAAAAGTCTGTATAAAACCATATGCTTTGATCACACTATCAAAGCATACATTCCAACTCCGAGATGCTTGCACCAGTCAATAAATGGATCACTGGAGCTTACGCACTTTGTTAGAACCATTCGGATTGACAAAACCTTCTGGTTGCATCATATACAACTCTTCTTTAAGAAATCTATTAAGGAATGCAGCTTTGACATCCATTTGCCAAATTTCATAAAATGCGGCAATTGCTAACATGATTCGGAAAGATTTTAAGCATAGATACAAGTGATAAACTCTCATCGTAGTCAACACCTTGAACTTGTCGAAACCCTTTTGCGACAATTCGAGCTTTGTAGATAGTAACACTACTATCGGCGTTCGTCTTCCTCTTGAAGATCCATTTAATCTCAATGGCTCGCCGATCATCGGGCAAGTCAATCAAAGTCCATACTTTGTTCTCATACATAGATCCCATCTCAGATTTCATGGCCTCAAGACATTTCACGGAATCTGGGCTCATCATCGCTTCCTCATAGTTCGTAGGTTTGTCATGGTCTAGTAACATGACTTCCAGAAAGGATTATCGTACCACTCTGGTGCGGACCATACTTTGGTTGACCTACGAGGTTCTGTAGTAACTTGATCTGAAGTTTCATGATCATCATTATTAGCTTCCTCACTAATTGGTGTAGGAATCACTCGAACTGATTTCTGTGATGAACTACTTTCCAATTTGGGAGACGATACAACTACCTCATCAAGTTCTACTTTCCTCCCAGTCACTTCTTTATAGAGAAACTCCTTCCCTAGAAAGGATCCATTCTTAGAAACAAAGATCTTGCCTTCGGATCTATGATAGAAGGAGTACCCAACAATTTCTTTTGGGTATCCTATGAAGACGCACTTCTCCGATTTGGGTTCGAGCTTATCAGGGTGAAGCTTTTTCACATAAGCATCGCAACCTCAAACTTTAAGAAACGACAGCTTAGGTTTCTTGCCAAACCATAGTTCATACGGTGTCGTCTCAACGGATTTAGATGGTGCCCTATTTAACGTGAATGCAGTTGTCTCTAATGCATAACCCCAAAATGATAGTGGTAAATCAGTAAGAGACATCATAGATCGCACCATATCTAATAAAGTACGGTTAGGACGTTCGGACACACCATTACGCTGTGGTGTTCCAGGTGGCGTGAGTTGTGAAACTATTCCACATTGTTTTAAGTGAAGGCCAAACTCGTGACTCAAATATTCGCCTCCGCGATCAGATCGTAGAAACTTTATTTTCTCTGAACTTTTTGAAATGTTTCAGACTTGTGTTTCATTAAGTAGATATACCCATATCTTCTCAAATCATCTGTGAAGGTTAGAAAATAATGATACCTGCTGTGAGCCTCAACACTCATTGGACCGCATACATCGGTATGTATTATTTCGAATTAGCCAGTGGCTCGCTCCATTGTTCTGGAGAACGGAGTCTTAGTCATCTTGCCCATGAGGCATGGTTCGCAAGCATCAAATGATTCATGATCAAGTGATTCCAAAAATCCATCCGCATGGAGTTTCTTCATGCACTTTACACCAATATGACCTAAACGGCAGTGCCACAAGTATGTTGCACTATCATTCTCAACTTTTCATCTTTTGGCATCAATATAATGAATATGTGTGTCACTACGATCAAGATTCAACAAACCATTTATATTAAGTGTATGACCATAGAAGGTTTTATTCATGTAAATAGAACAACAATTATTTTTTGACTTAAATGAATAACCATATTGCAATAAACATGATCCAATCATATTCATGCTCAACGAAAATACCAAATAACATTTATTTTAGCTTCAACACTGATCCTGATTGTAAAAGGAGTGTGCGATGGTGATCTTATCAACCTTGGATCATTTCCAACACACATCGTCACCTTGCCCTTAACTAGTCTCTGTTCATTTTCTAACTCATGTTTCAAGTTACTAATCATACACTAGTAGAAAAAGGGCCATTTGTCCCGGTTCATAAGGCCCATTTGTCCCGGTTGGGGAACCGGGACTAAAGGGTCGTTACTAATGCCTAGGCCTCTAGTCCCGGTTCTTATACTAACCGAGACAGATGGGCCTCCACGTGGCCTGTGCTGTGAGCCCAGGCAGGAGGCCCTTTAGTCCCGGTTGGTGGCACCAGCCGGGACCAATAGGCATCCACGCGTCAGCTGTTCAGGGGCTAGGGTTTTTGTTTTTTTTCTAAAAGGGGGGTGGATTTGGGGGTTTTGTATGGTTAATTAAGGTGTTTCATATATTGTGTTAGGTAGCTAATTAATTAATAGAGAGAAGTGTCCTCTCTTATCTCCGTGCTTGGTCGACGCTATGTACTATACATAGAGAGGCCCTCGACACGCTACCTAGTAAGAAAATGAAGGAAACCATTAAGTACAGAAGTTCGTCATGCATACCGAGAGAAATGATCGACCTCTCCTTCTCCGAGAGATTGGTTGAACAACAAGTTTTCGTATTATCTATCCGACGATACTGACTACATACATATACAATATGTAAGATCTCTCACAATCCCCTAGCAGTTGAACTCAACTTCCACATGGTATTCTCCGGCTTTATTGATGACGTGGTCAAGAAAGAATCCCGCCAATTCCTCTTGAATTGCTTTCATTCGATCTTGTGGTAGGAGTTCATTCCGCATCTGCCACGTCTAATTTGAAGAAGGGGGTTAATACATATATATGAATGAAACTCAACAGAAATCATGGTGTAATAAAATGAAATTGTGAATATTATTGCTTACGCACTTCATATTGTCTTTTAGAGTAGCCCCGCTTATTTTTCAAAGTCGCGTTGTAGATGAACTCGCACACGTAGTATCCACAGTAATCATTCCCTTGTTCCTGCCACAAGCACTTTACGAGAAATAGAGGTCAATCAAATTGATAATGAAGCATTATAAATGGCATTGATGAAAGTAGCTAGAATCAACGGGAGATGCGCACAACTAGCTAGCTAGTAGTACTTACTTCCGGGTATGTATATCGCAGCTCCTTCGGCAGTCCCGGAGCTTCTGCGGTGAACTGTTTCCAAACCATGCAAGACAAAGAAAATAATTATTACTTGAGATATCAGGAAATGAACAAAAAGTTGGCGATATGGTGCGATAATGATCGATTGAACTTACTTGTTGAGAATTTTAGTCATGTCCGCATAGGTCTCGGGATCTTTTCGTCTCGAGTCTAAGACGGTTACTAGTCCCCGCTCAAGCTTAATCTCCAGGAGAATATAGTGGAAGTTGCGCACGCATGCATAACTCATCAATTACATTACTATAACCTCGCTCGAGTAATAAGGGAAACCGAATATGCACACGACAGTAACACTCACTTGAAGTTGTAAGGAAAGAGTATTAAATCTTTGTTTTGATTTATTAACAATGATTTGAGCAAGTTGGCCTCGGCCTCTTCGGCGTTCTTTGTGACCTGAAATTCATCTATGAGATTTGTGTTAATGAACCCAATATCATACATTTCTGCTTTTCGGCACTCGATAATCTTCAATCTGCATAATATAGTGAGGATAATTATAAATACATGCAATGAAAGAGCTGAGCTATATATAGAGACTTAATGACAGAAGTAGTACTTACAGACAGTAGCAAGTGATCGTTAATTTATCGAGGGCCTTTTGATTGAAGAACTGGAAGAACTCCTCAAATGGAACATGCAACAGATCAATTCCAACGAGGTCGTGCTCCTCTTTAACTCTCAGATACAAAGTATTCATCCCCCCAGACTCTCTGCAGGTTTTCATGTACCAATTATGGAATCTTCGCATCATCGTTGTTAGAGATTTTTCATCTTTAACGAGAGGCTTCCCGTACTCGTATCTGTGTTCGTCCACCTCCAAGAAATCATAATGTACATCGTCGGGCAGGTAATCTCCAAGATTGCTATAACCGGGCACCATCCCCGGAGCATTAGCGACGATGTCGCTAGACACATTGAGCGGGGGGCACGATTGGTTTGCTTCTTCGCCGATCTGGGAATTTTTTTTCCCAGCTGCTCGTTCTTTTAACCTTTGATCACTGACAGTACTTCCCGAGCGCTCCGCTTTGAGATATGCCTTTTCAGTAATGCGCTCATAGTTGGTTTTCGGTGGAGACTTTGGTGGTTTCCTCAGGGCATCGATAGTGCGCTTTGCTTTCACCGGATCTACCTTCTCCTCCAAAGGTGGATGTCTCTTTGCTTTCAACCCTTCAAAGAAGTCCTTCACTTCGGTCCCCACGATCTTCGCTGTAACTTCTCTAGAGGCTTGAGAGGTGGACCGTATCTGTATTGCCTCCCGCCTCTGGCTGTACTGCTAGACGCCGGAGCAGACGGAGCGGCTGTGGCTGTCTTCTTTCGTGCTTAGTTACGAGGCGGAGGAGAAGGACTACGACGCACCGGAGCAGCCGGGGTGGCGGCGGGTCTCTTTCGCCCTTGCTGGCGAGGCGGAGAAGGAGGAGGCTGGTGGCTGCTCGGGCGCGCCTGCGCAGGCGGAGAAGGAGGCGGAGTGCCGCCACGCGCCGGAGAAGGAGGCTGAGTGCCCTGATCGTCACTCGCCGGAGGAGGAGGTGGTGGAGGAGGCAGAGTGCCCTGACTCGCCGAAGGAGGAGGAGGAGGCGGAGGCATCCAGTTCGGAAGGTTGATGAGCTCCTTCCGCCATAGGCATGGAGTCTTCAGACAAGAACCCAGCCGAGTCTCCCCTTCACCCGTAGGGTGGTCAAGCTGGAGGTCCTCAAATCCTTCTGTGATTTCATCCACCATCACCCTAGCATATCCTTCTGGAATCGGCCGGCAGTGAAAAGTTGCGCCAGGTTCAGGAGGTGCAACAGAGCCAACAGCCGCCTTGACTTTCAATTCCATCCACTGCGTCATAAGGTGGCAATGCTGAGACTCCCTGATAGCATCTACGGGGTAGCTAGCAGGAGCCGTGAAGACAGGCTCCTGAAGCAGCTCCGTGGAAGCCACGCTGCTTCTCCGCTGAGATGGCGAGGTAGCTTCGGGTGTAGCTTCGGCAGGTCGCGTGCTGCGAACTGCCTCTCGTTCCTCTAGCGCTTGTACCCTTGCGTGCAGCGCCTGTAGTTGGGTCAACTCCTTTTTCTTCTTCCTCTCCCGGCGTTTGTAACCGCCTGCGTCGGGAAATCGAGCCTTCCAGGAAAGGGAGCCTGGCGTGCCTCGTGTCCATCCGGGGTGCTCAGGATTCCTGAAAGCCTCTGTGAGCTCGTCATTCTCTCTGTCCGGAACAAATGTCCCTTGCTGCGCCTTTTCGATATACTCCTGAAGCTTCTCGATGGGTGTGTTCAGCTGCTCGTCGGTCCAAACGCACTTCCCTGTTACAGGGTCCAATTTTCCCCCAACCCCGAAGAACCAAGTCCTGCAATGGTCTGGCCAGCGTCGCGTCTCTGGTTCGATCCCTTTATCAATGAGGTCATTCTCAGCCTTGTCCCACAACGGCCGGGCTTTCAGGTAGCCACGTGACCCCGTGCGATGGTGATGCTTCTTCTTTGCAGCATTTTTCTTGTTTGTCACTGACATCTTCGCTGCTCTCTCAGATTTCTTTTTGGTGACAAATTCGGGCCACTGATCTTTGATCTTCTCAAATCGGCCGATGAATTCAGGAGTCTTGTCTTGGTCGACAAACGATGATTTCAGCTCATTCTTCCACCTCCTAAACAGCTCAGCCATCTTCTTAAGAGCATTAGCCTTGATCATTGGCTTTTTAACTGGATTCTCTGGATCCTCCTCTTGTGGGAAGGTGAAATTTTCCTGCAGCGCGGTCCAAAGATCAGCTTTCTGCCTATCGCTGACATAAGACACCTGAGAGAATTTGTCCTTAGGCTTCAACCATTGCTCGATGCTGATCGGGATCATGTCCCTCACTAGAACCCCGCACTGAGCATTAAATTTTTGCTTGGTCCGAAGGGGTTCAATCGGTTGGCCAGCGCGATCAATTTCGATGATCGTGTACCTTTCATCCGCGCGCAACTTTCTCTTCGGGCCTCGTCTCGTTACCGAAGTGTTGCTCGATCCGGAGGGCTAGAAAAGAAGAAAAAGAAGAGAGCTAATATGTGTACATACCAAAAACAATTAATGCATCAATTAGCTATAGTCAGCACATGCTTAATTAATTAATATATATACCTGGCCGGACAACGTTCGGTCACCGGAGCCTGCTTCTTCATCTTGTCCTCCCCCCTCCATTCGGTCATCGGAGGCGTCATCACGGTGTCCTTCGTCATCCATTGTTTGATCATCGTCGTAGCCTGCTTCTTCATCCTGTCTTTCCAGACCATCGGTGCATGTCTCGTTGAGAAACGACAGGACGGCATCACTTCCGTGTGCGATTATCTGCGCCAACACCGCTTCTTTTGCTTCGTCTCGGGGGTGCGGATCCATAGTCTCTGCAAATATTTACAACATGGGAATTGTTATTCAAACATGACAGATGGATATATTAGTGGCAAATGTTGAACTAGCTAGCTAAGCACAATAAGGAATCATATTAGTGGCATGGCCTCGACGCTTCTCTAGGGTTTGGGGTGGCCTCGGCAACGCTTCAAGGGTTTGGGGTGGCCTCAACAACGCTTCAAGGGGTTCGGGGTGGCCTCGACGACAATGCTCTTTGTGACAGCCTGTTTTTTGCCCTTTCTTATTTTCTTGAAATTTCATTTGAAAGTTTTTGAAACTTGGAGTTTCCGAATCTTTTCATTTGGAGTTAAACACTTGGACATCCTTGGCTTTCACCCAAGTGTTCACTTCTCCCCAAACCATCACTTCACTTCTGATCCACCACAAAATAACCTTTGGAATATTTTTCTTAAATAAAAAATATTAATTTTCTCTCAAAAACCCTAAGCCAGATCTGTTTGCTTCAAGGCAACCCTAATTTTTATGGCTCAGAAAATTCTAAGATAAGTCACAAATATTCTAGGGACCCTAGGGCACCTCCCTGAGCAAAAATATTTCATCACTTTTTGGAATATTTTTGCTACAGAAAATCTTTTCTGTTCTGGACAGAATGGTGGTTTCTACAGCACCTACCATTTTACTTGCTCCATTTGACCTGAACTTTCTGGTGCATCTTTACCTTAGTAACTTATAACTAGCCTCCAAAGCACAGCCCCAAACTCCCAGCCATTTGACCACAGTAACATCACAAAGTTACTGACCAGAAACTTACCTGGCTTGTAAAATCTTCTCTACTGCACCTGGATCCAAACCAAACCGTGGTAAACTTCAAAACTACCATGAACAACTTGCCAGACATGATTTTTGGACGAAGGCTGGCCTGAGGAGAGAGTTCGCGCAGTGACCACGCGTGTCCACGATGCCAGGCATGCGTGTCGACTCGCTCTGGGTGCCGCCAAACGCTCTGTTCGCGCGTGCTTGCTTCCCCCGCCTGCCCAACCATGCCAAACCTCGCCACCATCATCGTCTCGTCGTCCTTAACTCCACCCTGGCACTCGCCGTAGCGAGCACGGGCAAGGTCCGACCAGCCCAACAGTGCGGGCGCACTGTGCTCGTCGTCACCCCCCTTGATCCTGTGCTCGTCTCCGCTCGCCCACACTGGCCGCGTGACCTCCGCCGCCTTCTCCCCCTCTCAATGACGCCGCTCGTCGCCGGGCGCCGTAGACAGGTGTCCACTGGCGGAGCCCGAAGCACCCTCGCCGCTCGCGTATAAATAGAGCCACCCCAGCCTCCTCGAGCACCATCCAGCACTCACACACACCCCACGATCGAGTAGGAAGCCGTAGCCCAGCCGGGCAGGCCTCGGGCCGCCGTCCCCGAGCTCGAGCTCGCCGGCGATCCCCTCTGGTCGCCGCGGCAGCTCCAGCCCCTCCCAGGCCTGGGCGACCTCTCCAGGGCCTCCGTCTCTCTCCGGTGAGGCCGTCTCGCCCGCTTGGAGCCCCTGGAGCGGCCTCTGCTCACCGTCTTCCTCAACTCTGACGACCTCCTCGTTCTGCCTCCGCTCGCCGTCCGACCACCCCTAGCCACGCTACGGGTACGGGCAGGTGCACCATCATCCCCTCTATCAATCCCTCCCTCTCGTTTGGGCCAAGGAGCCCTCGTCGCCGGCGAGAGCTCCGGCGAAGCCGCGGCCCTCTCTGTTTCTCTCTCCCTCTTCCCCCACCTAACTAGCGGGGCCCGCTCGTCAGCCACTCAGTACACGTGCGAAACGGTACGAGTGGTGGCGCCCCTGAGCATTACGCCTTCGATGTCACCCCCCCAGTTGTTTCTTTTATTTCAAATTCATTTATATTCTAGAGAGCTTCAAACAATTTTAACTTTTTAACCATAAGTCCAAATGAGATGATTCTTTTTGCATTGTGTTCTTTGAAAGGAAATCTAACAGCTCACCATTTCAGAGCTGTTTAGAATTTCTGGTGAATTTCAGAAGTGTTCTTGATATTCTCTTTTTGTGTTTAAAATTATTTTCAGAAGGTGAGGCTTGTCTTGAGGATCACCAGGAGGCTTGTGAACCTCATCTGTACTGAGGCAAGCCACATCAACATTTTTATGATGCCATTTCAATATTTGTGATTTTCTCACTTAAATGAAATGATTAACCCATGCATTTAAATAATTATTGAATTATTTGTATTCCGTTAAGTATTGGTCATTTGTTATGCTTGATTTATAGAATAGTTGAAACTAGTTTAAGTGGGTAAAGCAAGTTAAAATTTATTTGAGGTGATGTTAGAAATAATTTTGTTATGCATGTTAGTAATTATTTAAAGCTTTGTGTTTGCATTCTTAAATTGATAAAAATTTGTTAGAAAATATTCTGTTAATTACTTGTTTAATTATATTACTTGTCTTACAGAATGTTTGAACCCAACTTAGTGATAAAGAAATTAAGAGTTGTTGATAATGATATCTTTTTGTCAAGCATATGAAAGATTTATCGGAGTTACTTTCTTGCGTAGAAAATTAATAAAACTTGTTGCAAAATATTTTGATTAAGTTGTGAGTCATTTTGAGCAAGTAGAGTAATATGAGTTGTTGACGTTTATGCTTGGTCTGCATATGGATGATGTCGGTCATTTTTATCAATATGTGATGCATGTGTTGTTTTGCATTTCATGGCATGCTATGACACCGGTCATTTTTAGTTTAAAGATTAATCCTGAATATAACTCAACTTGAATATACCGTTGACTGGGTCATGGTGCCGGTGAATCGAGTTTCTTTCCAGTGCTACCACATTTGCCTTGTGGGAAGGCCTTGATTCGGTCCATTGACACGGCCTCTGGTCGGTGCCTCCATCTAGGGAAGATTATGTCGTGTTTGCCCTGGCCTGGTAAGCACACATAATCTTGTGTGCTCGTTGATGAGATTATGGTACCGAGTCCCCGAGTGGGAGTGTTTTGACCACGACGGTGGTCGGGGTGTCTTTGGTAGACACGGGGCCACCTAGGACCAGCCCGTTGGGGATTTGGGTCGGAGTGGCTGGGAGTGTGCTGTGGCAATGGAGGGGTGTTGTCGGAATGCCGATGGTCCACCCGAATGGGAATGCGAGGCCATGGGTTCCGTGGTGTGGGTACAGTGTGCTACCTCTGCAGAGTGTATAATCTATCGATAGCCGAGTCCACGGTCATGGACACCTCGTACTAGGTCCCACCATGAGTCAACGTTTAATAAAAATTGCACACTAAGCTATGAACTTTGCATTGTCAATGGATGGTAGAAAGGCCATCGAGATATTTGGGACCAAATGATGGTCGTGGTTGTGATCGCTATAAGGATCACGAGTTGTTCTTGAGAAAGACCACTATGGTGGTAAGTTTGTGGTCCAGAGATGGTCACAGTTGGTAAGCTGTCTGAGGGACGTTCGGGCTTGATCACAGCATGTTGACGTATAATGTTGCATTATTAATAATTGGTTAAATATCATGATATTGTTTGTCATTATGATTATGCTTGTTGTGAGCTTGCAAGTACATTCAATGTACTGACCTAGCGTGTCAGCCAGATTTCAGGAAAGTCTCGTTGGAAAGGAGCGCTGTTCGAGTCTAGATCGTGTCCACATCAGTGTTCCTGTGATATGGAGCTTCCGCTACGACGTTATTCCGCTGTCATGTAGTTGTTCGAGTCGAGGCCCCTTTATGTTCACTAAATAATGTACATATTGTTCCGCCGCACCGAGTGTGCCGCTTGGCCTCGACCACTGTTGTAATATGAACTCTGTTCCGCTAGCATCAATGAAGTGGTTGTTTTCTGTACCAATATGTTGTGTGTTGCCAGAAGACATGATCTCTGGGCTGGCAATGCAGGGTAAACCGGTCGCTCTGAGCCGGGGTGCCACACTCTTTTAACTTGGTAAATGTGGGTGGGCTCAAGAGAGTATGTCGATCGGGTAGGGGCGCGGCGGGAGGGTGTAGGAGACTGACATCGTTTTTTTCTAGGGTTTGGGTGTCCTCGAGAGTTTTAGTCGAGCGAGAGGGCCGGGGGTGCTCCCGTGGTATAAGTTGTCACGGTCGAGCGGGGGTTATATCGACAACGGCCTACCCGATAAAAAGGAAGAAAAGGAAGAAGAAGAAAAAAAGAAGAAAAAAAAGAGGAGAAGAAGAAAGGAATAGAGGAGAAGAAGGAAAAATAGAATATTTTCTATTTTTTTTCTTCTTCTCTATTCCTTTCTCCCTCCCCTCTTTTTTTTCCTTTTTTTCCTCTTCTTATTTATTTCTCCTCTTCTTCATCTTTTTCATTTCCTTCTTCCTAAACTAAACATAAACTAAAATAATCCTAAAACTAAACGAAACTTCTCCTCCTCCCTTTATATTTCTTCGTCTTATTTTTTTCATCCTAAAACTTTATGAACAAAATTACAACAGAAAAAAATAAAAAATCTGAACAAAATAAAAATCCTATGAACAAAATTACAATAAAAAATCCTATGAACAAAATTACAATAAAAATTCTATGAACAAAAAAAAATAAAAATTCTATGATTTAAATAAAAATTCTTTCAATATGAACATACAAACATTTGCATATTCTACAATATCATCATCATATTCTACAATAATATCACCAAAAATCCTAACTTTTGCATATGAACAGGGGCCTGCTTCGTTGCAGGTGTCGGGGCAGGCGGCGGCGTTGGGGCGCGGGGAGGAAGGGGGAGAGGAGGGGGAACGGCGCGGTGAGGCTCACACTGCAGGCGAGCGGCGGCGAGGTCGGGGCAGGGGCGACGGCGACGAGGTCGGGGTAGGGTGCGGCGAGGCCGGGGCAGGGGCGACGGCGACGACGGAGACGGCGACGAGGTCGGGGTAGGGGGCGGCGAGACCGGGGCAGGGGCGACGGCGACGAGGTCGGGGCAGGGGCGACGGAGACGAGGTCGGCGCAGGGTGCGGCGAGGCCGGGGCAGGGGCGACGGCGACGAGGTCGGGGCAGGGTGCTGCGAGGCCGGGGCAGGGGCGACGGCGACGATGGAGACGGCGGCGAGGTCGGGGCAGGGGCGGCGAGGCCGGGGCTGGGGCGGCACCCTGGCGGCATCGATGTCGTCGGCGTCGTCGGGGCGGCAACTGCGAGATGAGAAGTGAAATTTTCACAAGTCCGCTTATATACCAAGAGCATTGGTCCCGGTTCGTGGCACCAACCGGGACTAATGCACCCCTTTAGTCCCGGTTGGTGCCACCAACCTTGACCAAAGGTCAGTTTTCGGCAGGCCAAATGGCGGGAAGCGGCGGCCTTTGGTCCCGGTTGGTGGCACCAACTGGGACTAAAGGGGGGGAATTGGTACCGGTTGGTGCCACGAACCGGTACCAATACACCCCTTTAGTCCCGGTTGGTGCTACCAACCGGGACCAAAGGTCCTGTGCTACTGCGCCTGCGTCGAAAGTTTAGTCCCACCTCGCTAGTTGAGAGGGGCGCCCAGTGGTTTATAAGCCCCACTACCGCACCCCTCTCGAGCTCCTCTCCATTGCAGGCTTACAGGCCTAAATGTTACTGCTATGCCTGATGGGCCAACTAGGACTTCTGCGGGCCTGAATCCTGGCCCATCGATGGGTGTCTAGTCGTATTCAGGCCGTGGCGGCCCGGTAGGTGGCATAATTTTTATTTTTTGACTGTTTTTTTTGTTTTCTTTTTTCTTTATTTATTTTGTTTTGTTTGTACTTATAACAAAAAACTTATTTATTTTATTTTGTTTCTAATACTTATTTATTTTATTGTATGATAATTCTTTTTACTATTAAAGTTTCTAACAAAAAAAGTTCTCTATGAAAATTCTTTTTGCTTTCATGATTTTGAACAGAAAATACTTCGATAATTTTAGTTCCATCAAATTTATATAATTTTAGTTTCAATAATACTAGAGGTTGCTTATAATGTTTTGAACAGAAAATACTTTGTTAGTTTTAGTTTCATAAATGTTATTAAAGTTTATTTTATTTTGTTTCTACTTATATATTTTATTAAAGTTTATATTAATTTGTTTCTAATTACTTATTTATTTTATTTGTTATTTTTCATGCACCATTTTTCATGCATTTACTTATTATTTTGAGCTATAAGACCCTAAAATTGAAAAGAATTTCAAATGAACTCTGAAAAGGTTGAAAGTTGGCATGGTATCACCATTTCACCCACATAGCATGTGCAAGAAAGTAGAGAGGCTTACGGAAAAAGCTGGATGCACTTCGTGTACAAAACGGACAATCTCTTTCGAAGTATCAGGGTTTTATACGGAAACTCATCTGTTACAAAGGGATTTCATTTTTTTGAACTTATTTGAACTCCATAGTTTTCCTGTGTTCAAAATGCACCATTCAAAGCCACATCATCAATTTTCAACCCTTTCTGACCTCATTTGTTATTTTTCATGCATTTACTGATTTGTTTTCAGCTATAAGACCCTGAAATTGAAAAGCACAAAAATGAACTCTGAAAAGGTTGAAAGTTGGCATGGTATCATCATTTCACCCACATAGCATGTGCAAGAAAGTAGAGAGGCTTACGGCCAAAACTGGATGAACTTCGTGTACAAAACGGACAATCTCTTTCGAAGTATCAGGCTTTCATACGGAAACTCGTCTGTTACAAAGGGATTTCATTTTTTTGAACTTATTTGAACTCCATAGTTCTTCTGTGTTCAAAATGCACCATTCAAAGCCACATCATCAATTTTCAACCCTTTCTGACTTCATTTGTTATTTTTCATGCATTTACTGATTTTTTTCAGTTATAAGACCCTGAAATTGAAAAGCACTACAAATGAACTCTGAAAAGTTTCAAAGTTGGCATGGTATCATCATTTCACCCACATAGCATGTGCAGGAATGTAGAGAGGCTTACAGCAAAAACTGGATTCACTTCGTGTACAAAACGGACAATCTCTTTCGAATTATCAGGGTTTCATACGGAAACTCATCTGTTACAAAGGGATTTCATTTTTTTGAACTTATTTGAACTCCATAGTTTTCCTGTGTTCAAAATGCACCATTCAAAGCCACATCATACATTTTCAACCCTTGCTGACTTCATTTGTTATTTTTCATGCATTTACTGATTTTTTTTCAGCTATAAGACCCTGAAATTGAAAAGCACTACAAATGAACTCTAAAAAGGTTGAAAGTTGGCATGGTATCATCATTTCACCCACATAGCATGTGCAAGAAAGTAGAGAGGCTTACGGCCAAAACTGGATGAACTTCGTGTACAAAACGGACAATCTCTTTCGAAGTATCAGGGTTTCATATAGAAACTCGTCTGTTACAAAGGGATTTCATTTTTTTGAACTTATTTGAACTCCATAGTTCTTCTGTGTTCAAAATGCACCATTCAAAGCCACATCATCAATTTTCAACCCTTTCTGACTTCAGTTGTTATTTTTCATGCATTTACTGATTTTTTTCAGTTATAAGACCCTGAAATTGAAAAGCACTACAAATGAACTCTGAAAAGTTTCAAAGTTGGCATGGTATCATCATTTCACCCACATAGCATGTGCAGGAATGTAGAGAGGCTTACAGCAAAAACTGGATGCACTTTGTGTACAAAACGGACAATCTCTTTCGAAGTATCAGGGTTTCATACGGATACTCGTCTGTTACAAAGGGATTTCATTTTTTGAATTATTTGAAATTCATAGTTTTTCTGTGTTCAAAATGCATCATTCAAAGCCACATCATCAATTTTCAACCCTTTCTGACTTCATTTGTTATTTTTCATGCATTTACTGATTTTTTTTCAGCTATAAGACCCTCAAATTGAAAAGCACTACAAATGAACTTTGAAAAGGTTGAAAGTTGGCATGGTATCATCATTTCACCCACATAGCATGTGCAAGAAAGTAGAGAGGCTTACGGCAAAAACTGGATGCACTTCGTGTACAAAACGGACAATCTCTTTCGAAGTATTGGGGTTTTCATACGGAAACTCGTCTGTTACAAAGGGTTTCATTTTTTTGAACTTATTTGAACTCCATAGTTTTTCTGTGTTCAAAATGTACCATTCAAAGCCACATCATCAATTTTCAACCCTTTCTGACTTCATTTGTTATTTTTCATGCATTTACTGATTTTTTTCAGCTGGATAGAGATAAGTGACCAAATTAATAGTAGTTCATCATCACATTAAAACCAAAGTACATACATAGTTCAAATTGAACAACATATAGCTCTCTAGAGCATCTAGTTAAACCATACATTGAAACTATGTAAAACCTTTCAATGCAACAACAAATGCGATCATAATCACAACTAAGGTAACAATTGATCCAACGGCATAATGATACCAAGCCTCGGTATGAATAGCATATTTTCTAATCTTTCTAATCTTCAACCGCATTGCATCCATCTTGATCTTGTGATCATCGACGACATCCGCAACATGCAACTCCAATATCATCTTCTCCTCCTCAATTTTTTTTCCTTCAAGTAATTGTTTTCTTCTTCGACTAAATTTAACCTCTCGACAATAGGGTTGGTTGGAATTTCTTGTTCAACCACCTCCTACATAAAAAAATCTATGTCACCTTGGTCGACATAATTGTCATAAACAATAAATGAACCAAATAGTTATAAAAAGATAATATATACCACATCCGAATCATAGACAGGACGAGGGCCGACGAGGGCGGATACCAGAACCATCGCACTATATAATAACACGGAATAATAAAAGTAAGAAAATTAAACAAGTATCCATCTCAAGTAAGAATTTTTTTTTCTTTCAGAAAGAAGATAAGAACAAGAGGCTCACCACGGTGGTGCCGGCGACGAGATCGGCGCGGGCGATCGACGGCGGTGAAGACGGGGACGGGACGTGACGAACCGCTAAACCTAGAAAAATCTGGGGGAAAATGGAGCTCGGAGGTCGAGTTTCGAGAGAAGAAATATTAACTAGTGTGGCTCGGACATTTCATCGAACACCTCATGTGCATAGGAGGTGAGCTAGAGCACCCAAATGCCCTCCCCTCGCTGGCCAGCAAAAAACAGAGCACGGTGGAGTGCTTTGCTCGCTGGCGATGGGCTATATATAGGCAAATCATTTGTCCTGGTTCGTGGCTGGAACCGGGACCAATGGTTATGGGCCAGGTGCAAGGCCCATCGGTCCCGGTTCGTTCCTAGAACCGGGACAAATGGGTCCAAGCAAACCGGGACCAAAGCCCGCGAGGCCCCGGCCGGCCACCTGGGCTCATGAACCGGGACGAATGCACCCGTTGGTCCCGGTTCATATAAGAACCGGGACTAATGGGCTGGCCAGGCCCGAACGAAAGCCCCTTTTTCTACTAGTGATAGCAACTAAACCAGTTTCAAATACCCAGGGGCTACTATGAACACTAGTAAAGTACACATCAATAACATGTATATCATATATACTTTTGTTCACTTTGCCATCCTTCTTATCCGCCAAGTATTTGGGGTAGTTCTGCTTCCAGTGACCATTCCTTTTGCAGTAGAAGCACTCAATTTCAGGCTTAGGTCTAGCTTTTGGTTTCTTCACGGGAGTGGCAACTTGCTTGTCATTATTTGTTGAAGTTCCCTTTATTTTCCTTTGCCCCTTTTCTTGAAACTAGTGGTCTTGTTAACCATCAACACTTGATGCTCTTTCTTGATTTCTACCTTCGCCGATTTTAGCATCGCGAAGAGCTCGGGAATTGTTTTCGTCATCCCTTGCATATTATAGTTCATCACAAAGTTCCAGCAAATTGGTGATAGTGACTAGAGAATTTTGTCAATCACTATCTTATCTGGAAGATTAACTTCCACTTGATTCAAGCGATTGTAGTACTCAGACATTCTGAGCACATGCTCACTGGTTGAGCTATTCTCCTCCATCTTGTAGGAAAAATACTTGTCAGAGGTGTCATACCTCTCAACACGGGCATGAGTCTGCATTACCAATTTCAACTCTTGGAACATCTCATATGATCCGTGGCGTTCAAAACATTTTTTAAGTCCCGGTTCTAAGCCGTAAAGCATGGCGCACTAAACTATCAAGTAGTCATCATACCGAGCTTCCCAAATGTTCATAACGTCTGCATCTGCTCCTGCAATAGGTCCGTCACCTAGCGGTGCATCAAGGACATAATTATTCTATGCAGCAATGAGGATAATCCTCAGATCACGGACCCAGCCCGCATCATTGCTACTATCATATTTCAACTTATTTTTTCTCTAGGAACATATCAAAAATAAATGGGGAGCTACATCATAAGCTATTGATCTACAACATAGATATGCAAATAGTATCAGGACTAAGTTCATGATAAATTAAAGTTCAATTAATCATATTACTTAAGAACTCCCACTTAGATAGACATCCCTCTAGTCATCTAAATGATCACGTGATCCATATCAACTAAACCATGTCAGATCATCACGTGAGATGGAGTAATTTTCAGTGGTGGACATCACTATGTTGATCATATCTACTATATGATTCACGTTCGACCTTACGGTCTCAGTGTTCTGATGCCATATCTGCATATGCTATGCTCGTCCAGTTTAACTCGAGTATTCTGCATGTGCAAAACTGGCTTGCACCCGTTGTATGTGAACGTAGAGCTTATCACACCCGATCATCACGTGGTGTCTTGGCACGACAAAATGTAGCAACGGTGCATACTCAAGGAGAACACTTACACCTTGAAATTTAGTGAGGGGTCATCTTATCATGCTACCGTCGTACTAAGCAAAATAAGATGCATAAAGGATAAACATCACATCCAATATAAATATGTGACATGATATGGCCATCATCATCTTGTGCCTTTGATCTCCATCTCCAAAGCACCTTCATGATCTCCATCGTCACCGGCTTGACACCTTGATCTCCATCATAGCGTCGTTGTTGTCTCGCCAACTGTTGCTTCCACGACTATCGCTACCGCTTAGTGATAAAGTAAAGAAATTACATGGCGATTGCATTTCATACAATAAAGCGACAACCATAAGGCTCCTGCGAGTTGCCGATAACTTTTACAAAACATGATCATCTCATACAACAATTTACATCTCATCACGTCTTGACCATTGGCGGTGTCAAAACCGGCGGATCTCGGGTAGGGGGTCCCGAACTGTGCGTCTAAGGCGGATGGTAACAGGAGGCGGGGGACACAATGTTTACCCAAGTTCGGGCCCTCTCGATGGAGGTAATACCCTACTTCCTGCTTGATTGATCTTGATGATATGAGTATTACAAGAGTTGATCTACCACGAGATCGTAGAGGCTAAACCCTAGAAGCTAGCCTATGGTTATGATTGTTGTTGTCCTACGGACTAAACCCTCCGGTTTATATAGACACTGGAAGGGGGTAGGGTTACACAGAGTCGGTTATAAGGGAGGAGATCTACACATCCGAATTGCCAAGCTTGCCTTCCACGCAAAGGAGAGTCCCATCCGGACACGGGACGAAGTCTTCAATCTTGTATCTTCATAGTCCAACAGTCCGGCCAAAGTATATAGTCCGGCTGTCCGAGGACCCCCTAATCCAGGACTCCCTCAGTAGCCCCTGAACCAGGCTTCAATGACGATGAGTCCGGCGCGCAGATTGTCTTCGGCATTGCAAGGCGGGTTCTTCCTCCGAATACTCCATAGAAGATTTTGAACACAAGGATCGTGTCCGGCTCTGCAAAACAAATTCCACATACCACCGTAGAGAGTATAATATTTCCACAAATCTAATCTGCTGACAACGTGACATCACGCCGTGGTCCGGTCGTTATTCGAACCGTTTTTCTCAACCAGCTACTGCACATATTGCGAGGCGGTTTTCTTGGCACGTCTTGTCGAAGCAGAGATCGTGTCCCCTTATCACGGGATTCTCATCAATACGGGTGTGGGTAACCCAACCGCGCCATTAATCACGGCGCTTGGGGAATAAGCGAGTTTACCAGGCAGGTGAGGAGGCGCACAGTTTCCTCCGCCCTTATAAAGGGACAAGGACTTCTCTTTTTCACCCACGCCTTCTTCTTCCCTGCCCATCCATTCTCGCGCACTCGAGCTCCAGCGCCCAAGTTCGCATTTTCTCCGCAAAACCACTCCAAACATGTCCGGAGCGGGAGGCAAGTGGATGGTCTCCTCCATTACGGAGGGGGACATTACGAAGCTCCGGGAAGCCGGATACCTAGCTATAGATATCGCGCACCGGCTCCCAGACGCGGGGCAGATCGTCCCTACTCCACAACCTCACGAGAGGGTCGTATTCCTTACCCACTTCGCCGCGGACTGGGATTTCCCCTCCACCCATTCGTCTGCGGGCTCATGTTTTACTATGAGCTAGATTTCCATGATCTGGCCCCAATTTCATCCTCAACATCTCGGCGTTTATCGTCGTGTGCAAGGCCTTCCTTCGCATCAAGCCCCACTTCGGCCTATGGTTGAAGACCTTCAATGTGAAACATAAGGTGGTGGTCAGACAGCAGGCGGAGTGCGGAGGCGCCATGGTGGGCAGAATGCCCAACGTCACCTGGCTCGAAGGCTCCTATGTAGAGACCGTGAAGGGGTGGCAATCAGGATGGTTCTACATCACCGAGCCGCAACACCAACTGGGTGGCTGCCCCCGAATTTCGATCCGGCATCCCCATGCGGCTCACCTCCTGGAAAGAGAAGGGCCTGTCCTGGGGTTCGTCGGTGGAGCTGACCGGACTTCAAAAATGTGTCAAGAATATGATAAGCAAGAAAATCAAGCTTGTCAACGTGGTCCAGGTCATGCTCTTTCGCCGAATCCTCCCGTGTCAAAGACGGGCATTCAATATGTGGGAGTTTGACCCGGCCGAGCACCAAATGCTGCGAGAGCTTTTCAACACGACGCACAAGGACGTCTGGAAGGTGCTGTTCAAGGGCGCCGAGGTACCTCCTCCCCTTACCGAGGATCGCGGACTCAGCGCAAAGCGCCCTGCCAATCCGGTAAGTCTTTTATATCTCATAAGATGTTTCTTTCCCCCGTATAATCATGCGTGGGATCTAAGCCTCCACGCCATTTAACAGGACTGGGTAGCGACAGCAGAGCAGATCGATTGTCCAGCCCCCCTGCACGAAGATCCAGCAGATGCTCTGCTAACGGAGATGCTGGTTCCAGCGCCTTATGAGGCGCCGGAGAAGAAGGCCAAGAAGAAGGCCACGGGGACCAGGAAAGGTCTCCGGCGCAAGGTTATATCGGACTCATCGTCCGAAAACACCGAGGCGCACTCCTCCCACGAAGACGAGGAGGAGGAAGAGGAAAGTTCTCCCCCCCCAGCCGGGGGGACAGGAAAAGGAAGGCCGCCCCATCAGGGGAGGCCGAAGGGTCCAAGAAGGGAAGGACCCTCCTTCCGGACTGCTCCACGACGGCCGCTTTCAGCGACGAGGAGTGGTTACCCAGGGACAAGCCCCTGGCGAAGTCGTGAGTATCCGGATACCATAATAGTTCTTGGTACGTTTTATTTTATTGCTTCTTATCACGCCGAACATGATTATGCAGTCCATCCCGAGCCCATATCGACGTATCTTCTTCGGATGATTCTTTGGGCCCGTCGGATATGAACAGCGATTCACTCCCGACCGCCTCCTCCCCCCGCCCTACGGACGACGCCGAGGTGTTGTCTCAAAGGGCACTGAACCAAGGGGAGACAGTTCCGGAGGCGCCCCAAGGCGACATTCCAGGCGCTGGGCGCACGAGGGGCAAGACTCCCCTGGGCCCTAACGCCGGGGGCAGCAAGTCTAGCCCCCAGCCGAATACTGCGCCGGAACCTCCAGTGGTTCCGGATTCTGTCAGGCAACCCCTCGCTAAGGGGGGCAAGCCGTCTGTGCCGATGGCCTCTGTCCATCCAGAGGCATCGGACAACTTGCTGGAAGCGCTTCGCGGCGCTTCCATTGACGAAGAGCACCGCACTGTTATGAGTGCGGTGGTCAAGAAGGTTCAGTCCGCCAAGAGCGGACTGACTGAAGCCTGTGCCAGCCTCCTAACAGGCTTTGAGGTAAGTAATCAAATTATAAGAAAATGTTACAGCATAGACAGTAGCCCCTGATGCTCTGTTTGGCGTTCGCGAAGAAAGGCCGAATAGAGGATCAAATAATAATCGCAGGAGTCTAATGAGAATGTGTCTATGTGAATAAGCAGGCTTCACTGCTGGCCGCTGCCGCTCGTACTGCGGAGGTCGCCGCACTGAAGCGGGACCTTGAGCGGTCCAAGGAAGAGCTCGGCCTTACCAAGAGGCAGCTCGAAGAGAACAAAGGTAAGTGATACCCCGTCTGTATATTGATAAAGAAAAATGTGGTTGTTGAATAATAGGATCGTCATGAATTTTGCTAGGGGCCACGACCGAAGTGGCGGCCCTGAAGAAGGCGCTGTCCGAGGCCGAAGACAAAGCGGCCAAGGAGCACATCGAGCGAGAGAAGCAAGAGGCCCGAGTCGGCGAGGTGCAGCAAGAGCTCCAGGATTTCGTCAAGAAATACGAGTCCTTGGAGCGTGACTCTAAGACGCAAGGGTCCGATCTTGCGAAGGCCCTCGAGAACGCACAACATGCCAAGGCCGAAGCCCAAAAGGCCCTCCAGGAGATTGAGGCGGTTAAGAAGATAGAGACGGGTAAGGCATTCATTATGCAAAGCAAGCATGTGAAGGAAACTTTCCTTTTTCTTACCCGAGTTCAGAGCTCTCCAGGAGCGTTCGCAGATCTACCCCGCAGTGTGTCGGATGCCGCGGAGTTCTACCGGGCCGAGGAGGGGAGCTCGACGGAGAAGTTGTTCTGGTCTCAGTATACTGGGACCGAACATCCGATGCCCTTGAGCGACCAGTTGAAGCAACTGGTCGAGCTTCACAAGGCGGCCGAACAGGCCATGAAGGGTCTTATAGTCCGGATGTGGCCTGGCGAGCCCCTGCCTGGTAGCTACTTCGGTCTGGTAAGGCGGCTTGTGAATGCCTGCCCACGGTTTGAAGTCATAAAGCGGTCCGTCTGCATTGAGGGTGCGCGCAGGGCCTTTGCCCGGGCGAAAGTGCACTGGGCGAAGTTGGACGCCGAAAAGCTGGTGAAGGAAGGGCCGCCGGAGGGCAAGGAGCATCGCCACCCCGAAAAGTATTATGACAGTGTCCTGAAGGGTGCTCGCCTTGTGGCGGAGGAATGTGCTAAGGATGTAATATTTGAATGAATGTACTCATGTGATCCTGTAATATGAAACGAGTTCATCTGCGCTATGCAACGCTTGTTAATTTAAAATATTACCTTCTGTGCGGCCGTTTATAAAATCTGAGAGTTGGCCAGTCGTCGGCTTCTGCCCCCATGTAACTAGTACTGAGGTGTTCGGGATAAACCTGATCACTCTTTATCCCAATTTTGGGTCCTTCGAAGGAGGTGTTCAGCACAACGAACCAGGCAATCGGACTATAAAGCTTTATCACTCTCACTTAGCCATAGAAGTCTACAATTTTAAATTTTGGCGAAGCCCCTAGTATTCGGAAGGCCGAATTTGGGGCGCTATATACGCCTAAATCGGACAAGGCCGACTCCTCGCCCGAAGCGGAAGAAGTCTTTAAGGATTTGAGACCTCTCGAACAGCGACCAGCTCTCGCCGCATCATGACAGTCAGTTTTCGGCTTTCTCTACTGAGGTGCTCGTCCGGAAGAACCGGGACACAATCGCAGTAGTTCTCCCAGTGCTACCTTAGCCGATATAGCGGAACGTAAGGTACCAAAACATGGGAGCCGGGCAAACCCAACTATTGACCCAAGACATGATTCGGAGCTGATGCATATAATGCTATAAGTTCGGGGTGCCGCACTGTCGAAAGTGTTCGGACTTTTCACGCCGTGTTATGGGGTACACTGAAGCCCCTGGCGCACTGGTCGTACCAGAATGTACGGGTGCAATTTGTCGTAAATAAGCAGACAAGGGAAAAAAAGGAAATGCAATAATAGGCTAACGCTATGCATTGTTATTTAAATAATACGTCAAAGCGTACGGATACAAGTAGTGCAATAAGCAAAAAATAGGACTATTTGACATGTCCTATCCAAGGGCAAGCTGCGTATGGGTATGTAAAACAGGTATATCGATCGTTATCAGAGACCACCTGGGGATTCCCTTGTACGTCAGAGCGTCTTGCTTCCTTGGTATTTCCTTCCCGTAATGGGTCCAATGATCAGGCTGTCGGAAAGAGCTTCCAGAGAGTAGGGTCCTGAAAGAGAGAAAATGATAAAGATGTACGGGCCCTGAGGCGGTTGAGCCGCATTGTGGGCCGTGCCTCCGCCTGTGCCCATGGTATCTTGAGTGCGTAATTATGTACGCGCGGCACAAATTTCGCCGCTTGACTGGGACTAGGACGGAGGCCGAATTGCTAGGCGAGCTCTGAACGTGCCTGGCGATCCTGTTGCAGGGTACTCCGGATTCGCTTGAAGGTTTCCGGTGGCTTCTTCGCCGAATTGGCGGTTGTCCTCAGAAGGCTGCTTTGTACTTCCGCTGCGAGGGCCGCAGTGTGCTCCTCTGTGCGGAGCGAGCGTTCTGTGTTTCCATTAACTGTTATAACCCCGCGAGGTCCTGGCATTTTGAGCTTGAGGTATGCATAATGCGGTACCGCATTGAATCTAGCAAATGCGGTTCGTCCGAGTAGTGCGTGATAGCCACTACGGAAGGGGACGATATCGAAGATTAATTCCTCGCTTCGGAAGTTGTCCGGAGATCCGAAGACCACTTCCAGTGTGATTGAGCCCGTGCAACAGGCCTCTACACCTGGTATGACACCTTTGAAGGTGGTTTTTGTGGGTTTGATCCTTGAGGGGTCTATACCCATTTTGCGCACTGTATCCTGATAGAGCAGGTTCAGGCTGCTGCCACCGTCCATAAGGACTCGAGTGAGGTGAAATCCGTCAATGATGGGATCAAGGACCAATGCGGCAGAACCGCCATGACGGATACTAGTGGGATGGTCCCTGCGATCGAAAGTGATCGGACAAGAGGACCATGGGTTGAACTTTGGGGCGACTGGCTCCATCGCATAGACGTCCCTTAGTGCACGCTTCCGTTCTCGCTTGGGAATATGGGTTGCGTATATCATGTTCACCGTTTTCACTTGTGGAGGAAACTTCTTCTGTCCTCCTGTGTTCGGCGGCCGGGGCTCCTCCTCGTCGTCGCTATGCAGCCCCTTTTCCTTGTTTTCGGCATTCAACTTGCCGGCCTGCTTGAACACCCAGCATTCTCTGTTGGTGTGATTGGCTGGCTTATCGGGGGTGCCGTGAATTTGACACGAGCGATCGAGTATGCGGTCCAAACTGGACGGGCCCGGATTGCTTCTTTTGAACGGCTTTTTCCGCTGACCGGATTTAGAGCCACTGAATCCGGCATTAACTGCCGTGTCTGCGGCGTTGTCGCCGTTGTTGCGGCGCTTGTGTCTGTTGCGACGTGGTCTGCCGTTGCTATCTTTGGCATCTGAATCGCCAGGATTTCTTGATGTGTTGTTGCTGCGAGCCAGCCAGCTGTCCTCGCCCGCGCAAAAGCGGGTCATGAGTGTCGTGAGGGCTGCCATAGACTTTGGCTTCTCTTGGCCTAGGTGCCGGGCGAGCCACTCGTCATGGATGTTACGCTTGAATGCCGCTAAGGCGTCGGCATCCGGATAGTCGACAATTTGGTTCTTTTTAGTTAGGAACCGGGTCCAGAATTTCCTGGCCGATTCCCCTGGCTGCTGGGTTATGTGACTCAAGTCATCAGCATCCGGTGGTCGCACATAAGTGCCCTGGAAGTTGTCAAGGAATGCGTCTTCCAGATTCTCCCAACTGCCAATGGAGTTTGCTGGCAAGCTATTCAGCCAATGCCGAGCCGGTCCTTTGAGTTTTAGTGGGAGGTACTTGATGGCATGTAGATCGTCACCGCGGGCCATGTGGATGTGGAGGAGGAAATCTTCAATCCATACCGCGGGGTCTGTTGTACCGTCATATGATTCAATGTTCACGGGTTTAAATCCCTCTGGGAATTCGTGATCCATTACTTCATCAGTGAAGCATAGGGGGTGTGCGGCACCTCTGTGCCGGGCTATGTCACGACGCAGTTCATACGAGTCTTGTCTGCTGTATTCAGCCCGGCCGGATTTGCTTTTAGTATATCCGGCGTGACGATCATCGTCACGCGTTAGGGCGCGCCCCCGTGATCCGTAGATCGATCTTGTATGTCCTGCTTTGTTTTCCAATACGTGTCGCAGGTCCTGCGTGTTGCCCCGGGCCTTGGTGTTTTTGTTTGACTGGCGACGGGGTGCGGGCTGGACTTCGGGTTGATATGCCGTTCTGTCTCGGCCACGGGGTGGCCGATCAGCCGCATCATACGCTGGTAGTGTGGGGTTTAATGCTTCCTCCTCGAGTTGGGGTAGCAACCTGCGCTTTGGGTAACTCTTGGTTGGGCGCTCGAGTTCGTATTCCTCGGCCGCCAGGACCTCAGTCCATCTATCCGCTAGCAGATCTTGATCAGCTCGAAGCTGTTGTTGCTTTTTCTTCAGGCTATTTGCTGTGGCTATAAGCCGGCGCTTGAAGCGCTCCTGCTCGACGGGATCCTCAGGCACGATAAATTCTTCGTCGCCGAGGCTCACCTCGTCTTCGGAGAGAGGCATGTAATTGTCATCCTCTGATTCTCCGTCTGCTGCCTGTTCCTGTGGGCTAGCTTGTCCATCCTCCCGCTCGAGGCCTGGCTGGAGGGGATTGTCTTTGTCTTCGGCACTATCCGAGGCGTTATTGTCTCTTGTGCCGGTATCGCTGCTTTGCTATGGTGGGACTTAGAGTGGTGCCGCTGACGCCGGTGCTTGGATTGCTTCTTGGAGGGATTATCCTCCGTTGCCTTATCGCCATCGCCTTCTTTGGGGGTGTCCACCATGTATATATCATATGATGAGGTGGCAGTCCAGCTCCCTGTGGGCGGTGGTTCCTGTTCGTCTCCTGCATCGTCGTCCATACCGTCGATGTCTTCGGAGCTAACATCGAGCATGTCGGTTAAATCGTCGATAGTGGCTATTAAGTGGGTGGTGGGTGGGGTGCGAATTTCTTCGTCGTCCGCATCCCACTCCAGCCAGACATAGTTCGGCCAAGGGTCTCCTGACAAGGAGAGATACCTTAATGAGTTTAGCACGTCGCCCAGTGGTGAGTGCTGAAAGATATCCGCCGAGGAAAACTCCATGATCGGTGCCCAATCAGATTCGATAGGAACGGACGCAGGCGGTTCGGAGCCCGTGGCCGGGGACGAATCCAAGTGTCCGGCAACACGGGTCTCATAGGAGGTGAAGTCAATATTCGGCTCTATCACCGCTGAGTGTGCGGCCTCCGTGGCGGATCCATCCACCCGTCCTCGGACGGCGCAATCTGCTCCGGATTGAGGGCCAGAGTAGCTACAGGTGTGATCTCCCGAACACCGTCCGATGACAGAGCTAAGTCGTGCGCATCGTGACTGTGCGGCACACCTGTCATGGGTTCAAATCCGTCGAAGATCAAGTCTCCTCGGATGTCGGCTGTATAGTTCAAGCTTCCGAACCTGGCCTGATGGCCAGGGGCGTAGCTCTCGATCTGCTCCAGATGGCCAAGGGAGTTGGCCCGCAGTACGAAGCCGCCGAATGAAAAGATCTATGCAGGGAGAAATGCCTCACTCTGGATCGCATCGTTGTCGATGATCGAAGGGGCCATCAAGCCTTTATCGTCACGGCACAGTGGAACTCTCAATGAAAGCACCAATGTCGGTGCCAAAACCGGCGGATCTCGGGTAGGGGGTCCCGAACTGTGCGTCTAAGGCGGATGGTAACAGGAGGCGGGGGACACAATGTTTACCCAGGTTCGGGCCCTCTCGATGGAGGTAATACCCTACTTCCTGCTTGATTGATCTTGATGATATGAGTATTACAAGAGTTGATCTACCACGAGATCGTAGAGGCTAAAACCTAGAAGCTAGCCTATGGTTATGATTGTTTTTGTCCTACGGACTAAACCCTCCGGTTTATATAGACACTGGAGGGGGCTTGGGTTACACAGAGTCGGTTACAAGGGAGGAGATCTATATATCCGAATTGCCAAGCTTGCCTTCCACGCAAAGGAGAGTCCCATCCAGACACGGGACGATGTCTTCAATCTTGTATCTTCATAGTCCAACAGTCCGGCCAAATTATATAGTCCGGCTGTCCGAGGACCCCCTAATCCAGGATTCCCTCAACCATATCACATCACAACATGCCCTGCAAAAACAAGTTAGACGTCCTCTACTTTGTTGTTGCAAGTTTTACATGGCTGCTACAGGCTTCTAGCAAGAACCGTTCTTACCTACGCATCAAAACCACAACGATTTTTCATCAAGTGTGTTGTTTTAACCTTCAACAAGGACCGACTATTGTCAAACTCGATTCAACTAAAGTTGGAGAAACAGGAACCCGCCAGCCACCTGTGTGCAAAGCACGTCGGTAGAACCAGTCTCATGGACGTCGTCATGTAATGTCGGTCCGGGCCGCTTCATCCAACAATACCACCGAATCAAAGTAAGACATTGGTGGGTAAGCAGTATGACTATTATCGCCCACAACTCATTGTGTTCTACTCGTACATATCATCTACGCATAGACTTGGCTCGAATGCCACTGTTGGGGAATGTAGCATGCAATTTCAAAAAAATTCCTACGATCACCCAAGATCTATCTAGGAGATGCATAGCAACAAGACGGGGAGAGTGTGTCCACATACCCTCGTAGACCGAAAGCGGAAGCGTTATGTTAATGCGGTTGATTTAGTCGAACGTCTTCATGATCCAACCGATCCAAGTACCGAACGTACGGCACCTCCGTGTTCAGCACACGTTCAACTCAATGACGTCCCTCGAACTCTTGATCCAGCAGAGGCTCAAGGGAGAGTTCCGTCAGCACGACGGCATGGCGACGGTCTTGGTGATGTGATCCGCGCAGGGCTTTGCCTAAACAATACATGAATATGACCGGAGGAGTAAACCGTGGAGGGAGACGCCGCACACGGCTTGGAACAATTGTTGTGTCTCCACGGGGTGACATGCCCACGTATATAAAGGCGGGAGAGGGAGGAGGTCGGCCCTAGGGGGCATGCCATAAGGGGGGAGTCCTACTAGGACTCCTAGTCCTTGTAGGATTCGGCCCCCCTTCTTTTCTTTCTCATGGAGGGGGGAAGGGGGAAAGGAGAGGGAGTAGGAGAAGGAAAGGGGGTGGCGCCCCCTTCCCTAATCCAATTCGGCCTCCTCCCTTGTGGGGCGCACACCAACCCTTGTGGGCTAGTTAGCCTCCCTCCTATGGCCCATATGGCCCATATCTTTCCCCGGGGTGTTCCGGTAACCCCTCCGGTACATCGGTATGTACCTGATACACTCCGGAACCCTTCCGGTGTCCTAATACTACCTTCCAATATATCAATCTTTACCTCTCGACCATTTCGAGACTCCTCGTCATGTCCGTGATCTCATCCAGGACTCCAAACAAACTTCGGTCACCAAAACACATAACTCATAATATAAATCATCATCGAACGTTAAGCGTGCGGACCCTACGGGTTCGAGAACTATGTAGACATGACCGGGACACATCTCCGGTCAATAACCAATAGAGGAATCTAGATGCTCATATTGGTTCCTACATATTCTACGAAGATCTTTATCGGTCAAACAGCATAACAACATACGTCATTCCCTTTGTCATCGGTATGTTACTTGCCCGAGATTCGATCGTCGGTATCCTCATACCTAGTTCAATCTCGTTACCGGCAAGTCTCTTGACTCGTTTCGTAATGCATCATCCCGCAACTAACTCATTAGTCACATTGCTTGCAAGGCTTATAGTGATGTGCATTACCGAGAGGGCCCAGAGATACCTCTCTGATACTCGGAGTGACAAATCCTAATCTCGATCTATGCCAACCCAACAAACACCTTCGGAGACACTTGTAGTGCATCTTTATAATCACCCAGTTACGTTGTGACGTTTAATAGCACACAAGATGTTCCTCCGGTATTCGGGAGTTGTATAATCTCATAGTCAAAGGAATATGTATAAGTCATGAAGAAAGCAATAGCAATAAGACTGGACGATCAACATGCTAAGCTAACGGATGCGTCTTGTCCATCACATCATTCTCCTAATGATGTCATCCCGTTCATCAAATGACAACACATATCTATGGTCAGGAAACTTAACCATCTTTGATTAACGAGCTAGTCAAGTAGAGGCATACTAGCGACCTTCTGTTTTGTCTATGTATTCACACATGTACTAAAATTCCGATTAATACACTTCTAGCATGAATAATAAACATTTATCATGATATAAGGAAATATAAATAACAACCTTATTATTGCCTCTAGGACATATTTCCTTCACGTTGATCCACTGCATGCGTTCCTCTGTCTCGCCAACCAGGTAAGTAGGTGGACAGCAGGTGGCTCATGCCCATTTAGGGCACTCTTGGGTTGGACCTCCGCTGCCTTCAGGCCAAGCAGGCCGCGAGGCCGTGGAAGCACTATCAGCTGGGGCCCGGATGTCAGTGGTGCTGACATCCCCCTCTCCTTGCGAAGATGCTTATCCCCAAGCCTCGACATCAAGGAATCAAGCTTGCAGCTTTGCCTTGTTCTCCCAGGTGTCATTCACGTCGGCGCGGTCAGACCAGTGGATGAGGACCTACTAGACCATGGCACCGTTCATGCGCTTCCAGCAGCCACATATGATGGCAGATGGGGCAGCGGGGACGGCAGACGCTACTAGCAGTTATGGCTCGATGGTAGTACCTGGAAGCAGGGCGCAGTGAAGATGGGACACGTGGAAAACAGGCTGCACGCACGCTATGGCAGCTTCAGCTTTGTACGCCACGTCGTTGACCTGGGGGATGATGTCATAGGGCCCATAGTAGCGGAAAACTAGCTTCTGGTTCACACGATTGTCAATGGAGGTTCGGATGTACAGCTGGTGCCTGAGGAAGACTTGCTCACACAAGGAGAAGGTGCAATCAGAGCGCTTCTTGTCAGCTTGGTGCTTCATGCATAGCCGGGCACATTGCAAATGCTGTTGGAGGAGGTCCTGCATGGTTGCTTGCTTGTCGAGACATGATTGCAGCGCCAGCGAGCCATGATTGCAACACCAAAACTGTGCACGCCATAGAAGTTGCGATTCTCCTATGGCAAGAGGCTCTCGCCCGTACATGGCCTTCATTGGAGACATTCAGATTGCCGCGTGGCTTGAAGAATTGTACCCAAATTGTGCGAGAGGGATCCAGTTGTAGTTCATTTTTGCTGTTGGGCGTTGCTACCGAGTAGATGACAGTGAGAGAATGGGAGGAAGATGGAATTCGGAGATTTAATTAGACAGATATTTTAATTCATTTTTTTCATGTCCTGTTTGCAGTGTGTAATTGAATGTGTGAATTTTTCTATTTGTGAATGAACGTAAATATTGCTATGTGAATGAATGTCAGATTTGCATGGCTTTGTGATACTGAATGGCAATTTCACAATGTGATTTTGAATGAAAATTTTGCAATGTGATGTTGAATGGAAATTTTGAATTTGATTTTAAATTATGGTGTTAGAAACTCCGGGTTTTATTATGGTGAAATTATGTGCATTAGAAGTATAACGTTTGACACTGCTGGAGTTGCTCTTATTTGAGAAAAAAAATTTGTGCCTCACAACATCCCTGATTTCACGGTGGGAGCAGACTCAAATGCTTGAAGAGCATGATCCGTCAAAGTTGAGCACGACGGAGAGAATCGCGGTCATAGCGACCTCAGAGAACCAAGGTGCTTCTTGCGGATCATTCAGTTTTCTTGTGCATAAAGAAGAGCGACGATTCATTCCATCAGTGCCCAAGCACATGCGTCGCATGTATGCTCAACCCCTTAGCATAAAAGAAGAATTCGCTCCACTGTTTCCTCAAAAAAGGAGGATTCATTCATTCCCTTCCCTAGTCATGTCCGCAGAACAGCGGCATACATCGTCTATTAGTTCCATTTCTTACCATAAATAAATAAGAAGTCTGTCCCAGTAGCAGCATTGATACTGAATAGATGCAAATTAATTCAACACACAGAAGCATCATAGGAACAAAACGTAATTACAAGGCCAACTTCTTTGTGTCATCATAGGAAACACAAATTCGAAAACCCACAAGAACAAAACGTCATAGGAAACTATGCTAAAAAAACGGCAACACACAAGCCCCATGCACAACATACACAATGGAAGAAGAACCTACAGCAGAGAATCCAATTGTGCATCTGAGCCGACCGAAATTTAATCCTTGATACCCGTGGAGCAACAAATGCCATCGGTTAGACCAAATTGTAATATCCATTCATGGAAAAGTTGTTGAAGTTATCTCGCTTTTTTTGTATGACTCAAATAGTAAACATTAATTACCTTTAACATTATTGAAATTGTGCCAAAAGCTCGAAGTTGAATTGACCCAGCATGATTATTAGACAAAACCAATAGTACAAAGAGAGAACATCAATAACGTTAACGTGAAATGTTTTCCCTATAAAAAATTATGTGAAATGGCACGCCCTATTAATAACACAAGTTCAAAGCCACATAAAACTAAGGTGTTCTTAGCTATTAATTATTTGCATTTAGGGGACAACAAACAAAGTGTCCCCAAACTAGGAAGACCCATAAGCACAGGGGAAAAATGTAATCCAGAAACTAGCAATGGTAAAACAAGAAATGCCCTTGAAGGGGGTAAGGAAAACATGGCATTCTGCTACTACAAACAAATAAATAGTTACATGTGTAAATACATCAAGATAGCACAGAAAAATCATATGAAACCAAAGAACAGAAGACCAAATAGATGCCCAGAAAACTCCTAGATTTTTAGTGTTTTATACTACTACACAGGAAAATTCGGTTTTTGCTTCTACTAACGAACTTACTTCGGTTGGTGTGGTGTTACTACGGTTAACCCAAAGAAAACCAAGCTTAGGTTAGGATGTGCGAAGGAACAACCCAAATGAGCTTCCCACACGCGCACCATGTCGCTATGGATTAAATATTTCCATGCGAGGGCGTCTAACACGTGCAACTCCTTTGGGCCAAACTGGTCACACCTGCACACAAGGCCCAGTTTGTGGAACTATTGTTGCAGTGAGATGGATATTGTAGCCAGCTTGTTGCCTTGTTGGTTTAGTCCCACCTCACGAGGCTAGGGTCAAGGAGGCAAGGAGCTAAGCTATATAACATTGTAGGGTGCAACAAGTGCTAGCTACGCAGCTGACTTATTCATTGGATATGGCCCAAACCGAATTAACGGATAACCGAACTTTTGGTTTCCTACTTTTTATGTCAACTTTGGTTAGTAACCAAAATATTTAATAATATAAATTTTGGCTCATACCAAATGTCCACGCCTAGTTGGGGTGGATGCTGGGAAAACTATTGAACTAGATAAGTTACAACTCGTCTCGAAGTAACTTGTCTGGTCCAATGGTTGTTCACGACATCCACAAAGGGTCTGGCTATCCAAATCAAACTCAATGATGCCAGAACTTAGGTAAAAAATGCCAAAAATGCCTTTAAAAGGAAATTCTCAATCAGAACACAATACTTATCCATAATAATGGTGGTGGGAAAATAACTCATAGAAGCCTAGAGTGGAAGCTAGGTAGAGACTAAGTCACCAAATTTGCTGCTCTCCGATGAGTAAAGAGAGGTGTTTCAGCTTGTGCAAGTTGTACTCGTTGTTGCATATTGATACGTCTCCAACGTATCTACTTTTCCAAACACTTTTGCCCTTATTTTGGACTCTAACTTGCATGATTTGAATGGAACTAACCCGGGCTGACGCTGTTTTCAGCAGAATTGCCATGGTGTTATTTTTGTACAGAAATAAAAGTTCTCGCAATGACCTGAAACTTCACGGACAATATTTTTGGAATTAATAAAAAATACTGGCAAAAGAATCAACATCAGGGGGCCACACCCTGTCCACGAGGGTGGAGGGCGCGCCCACCCCCCCTGGGGCGCGCCCCTGCCTCGTGGGCCCCCGGAGGCTCCACCGATGTCAACTCCAACTCTATATATTCACGTTCGGGGAGAAAAAAATCAAAGAGAAGGATTCATCACGTTTTACGATACGGAGCCGCCGCCAAGGCCTAATCTCTCGCTAGGGAGGGCTGATCTGGAGTCCGTTCGGGTCTCCGAAGAGGGGAATCCATCGCCATCGTCGTCATCAACCATCCTCCATCACCAATTTCATGATGATCACCGCCGTGTGTGAGTAATTCCATCGTAGGCTTGCTGGACGGTGATGGGTTGGATGAGATTTATCATGTTATCAAGTTAGTTTTGTTAGGGTTTGATCCCTACTATCCATTATGTTCTGAGATTGATGTTGCTATGACTTTGCTATGCTTAATGCTTGTCACTAGGGCCCGAGTGCCATGATTTCAGATCTGAACCTATTATGTTTTCATGAATATATGGGAGTTCTTGATCCTATTTTGCAAGTCAATAGTCACCTACTATGTGTTATGATCCGGTAACCCCGAAAGTGACAATAATCGGGACCACTCCCGGTGATGACCCTAGTTTGAGGAGTTCATGTATTCACTAAGTGTTAATGCTTTGGTCCGGTACTCTATTAAAAGGAGGCCTTAATATCCCTTAGTTTCCAATAGGACCCCGCTACCACGGGAGGGTAGGACAAAAGATGTCATGCAAGTTCTTTTCCATAAGCACGTATGACTATATTCGGAATACATGCCTACATTACATTGATGAACTGGAGCTAGTTCTGTGTCACCCTATGTTATAACTGTTGCATGAGGAATCGCATCCGACATAATTATCCATCATTGATCCATTGCCTACGAGCTTTTCACATATTGATCTTTGCTTAGTTACTTTTCCGTTGCCACTGTTACAATTACTACAAAACTGCTACTATTACCTTTGCCACCGTTACCGTTAGTTCCATACTACTTTGCTACTAAATACTTTGCTGCAGATATTAAGTTTCCAGGTGTGGTTGAATTGACAACTCAACTGCTAATACTTGAGAATATTCGTTGGCTCCCCTTGTGTCCAATCAATAAATTTGGGTTGAATACTCTATGCTCGAAAACTGTTGCGATCCCCTATACTTGTGGGTTATCACCTATACTGTGCCATTAGGTGAATTTCTAGATGAACAACTTGCTAGGGTTAGAGAGAATGGAATTATTGAAACTGATAATATTGATGAAAGTGATGATGAAGATCCTCCCCCTAGATATGAATTCCCTGATGTGCCTGAGGGTTATGTTATGGATGAAGAAACTGCTAGAGACTTTTTTGCTTGCAAAGATAGATATGATCTGAAGAAACTATTAGCTAAGCTAAAAGAAAATTCTTTAAATGCTAGAATGAAATATGACCCTGCTTTTGCTACTTCACATATCTGTATTTCTGATAAGGATTATGATTTCTCTGTCGACCCTGAGTTAATTACTTTGGTTGAATCTGATCCTTTTTATGGCTATGAATCTGAAACTGTTGTGGCACATCTTACTAAATTAAATGATATAGCCACCCTATTCACTCATGAGGAAAAAATTCGTTACTACTATATCCTCAAGTTATTTCCGTTCTCATTAAAGGGTGATGCTAAAACATGGTTTAATTCTCTTACTCCTGGTTGTGTGCGTAGTCCCCAGGCTATGATTTATTACTTCTCTGCTAAATATTTCCTCGCTCATAAGAAACAAGCTGCCTTACGGGAAATATATAATTTTGTGCAAATTGAAGAAGGGAGTCTCCCACAAGATTGGGGGAGGCTTCTCCAATTACTTAATGCTTTGCCTAATCATCCTCTCAAGAAAAATGAAATACTTGATATCTTTTATAATGGACTAACCGATGCTTCCAGAGATCACCTGGATAGTTGTGTTGGTTGTGTTTTCAGGGGAAGAACTATTGATCAAGCTGAATTGCTATTGAATAATATGTTAGAGTAATGATAATGATTGCACACTTCCTGAACCAACTCCTAAGCCAACTCCGAAGAAAAGGGGTATTCTATTTCTCAGTCCTAAAGTTATGCAAGAGGCAAAGAAATCTATGAAAGAAAAGGGTATTAAAGCTGAAGATGTTAAGAATTTACCACCTATTGAAGAAATACATGGTCTTGATAACCCGACACAGGTAGTAAAGGAAATTCTCTCTATAGATTCGATGAAGGTGATATTCATTGTTATAAGTCTATCAGCCAATGCTTAGATGAGTTTGATAATTTTATTGTTAAACAAGAAAACTTTAATGCTTATGTTGGTAGACAATTGAAACAAAATGCTTACATAATTGAACACTTGAGTGATTATATGTCTAGAGTTAAAGGTGAACTTAAACTTATTAATAAACATGCTTCTATGGTTACCACTCAAGTAGAACAAGTGCTTAAGGCTCAAAATGATTTGCTCAATGAAATAAATAATAAGAAAAATGATAATGTTGTTAGAGTTATGACTAGAGGGGGTAAAATGACCCAGGAACCTTTGTATCCTGAGGGCCACCCTAAGAGAGTCAAGCAAGATTCTCAGAGAACTAATGTTGATGCACCTAACGACAGGACTTTGCATGCTTCTAGGAACCTGTTGTTGACACACCTGAGAATCCCAATGATATTTCTATTTCTAATGCTGAAACACAATCTGGTAATGAACATGAACCTAGTGATAATATTAATGATGATGTTCATGATGATGCTCAACCTAGCAGTAACAATGATGTACAGATTGAACCTGTTGTTGATCTCGATAACCCACAATCAAAGAATCAACATTATGATAAGAGAGACTTCGTTGCTAGGGAGCACGGTAAAGAAAGAGAACCATGGGTTCAGAAACCCATGCCTTTTCCTCCTAAACCATCCAAGAAAAAGGATGATGAGGATTTTTAGCGCTTTGCTTAAATGATTAGACCTATCTTTTTGCGCATGCATTTGACTGATATGCTTAAAATGAATCCTTATGCTAAGTACATGAAAGATATTGTTACAAATAAAAGAAAGATACCGGAAGCTGAAATTTCCACCATGCTTGCCAATTATACTTTTAAAGGTGGAATACCTAAGAAACTAGGAGATCCAGGAGTACCAACTATACCATGCTCAACTATATTAAAACTGCTTTATGTGATCTTGGAGCCGATGTTAGTGTTATGCCTCTCTCTTTATATCGTAGACTTGATTTGAATAAGTTGACACCTACTGAAATATCTTTCCAAATGGGCGACAAATCAACTGCTATACCTATCGGTATTTGTGAGGATGTGCCTATTGTGGTTGCAAACGTTACTATTTTAACGAACTTTGTTATTCTTGATATTCCCGAGGACGATAGTATGTCGATTATCCTTGGTAGACCCTTTTTGAATACTGCAGGGGTTGTTATTGATTGCAACAAAGGCAATGTCACTTTTCATGTTAATGGTAATGAGCATATGGTACACTTTCCGAGGAAACAACCTCAAGTCCACAGTATCAATTCTATTGGAAAAACTTCAACGATTGCTATTGGAGGTTTTGAATTTCCTCTTCCTATTGTCAAGAAGAAATATGATATTCTTTGTAGCGACCCGACCCAAAATGGATCGAAGTCTCTGTGCTTAAGTGTCATACCTGGATCGGTATGCTGACACACGCAGTACTCGAGGAATTATAACAGAGTTCAATCACACTTTATTACATCAAGGTTCTCAAAAGAGTATTTATTACAATAATATGGCCAAAGCTCATCTAAATAAAACTAACTGTGGAAGCTTCAAAGGTAAATGAGTCCATCCAACTCCACGGCAAACTGAGTGCAGAACAACGACCTATCGCACCTTTAATCTTCGTCGGAAAAGTCTGCAACATGAGACGTTGCAGCCGTGTAGGTCAGCACATGGAATATGCTAGCAATTTCACACCATAGAATAATAATAAATGAAAAGACTATCTCTATATGCAAATTTAGCTGGTGAAGGCTCTAAGTTTTATTTTGCATAAAGCCAATTTTACCCTACAACAAAGGAATAAATTTTTATTTACTACTAAATTAAAATGCCATTATTGAGAAGGTTCCTCCAACTCAATCCCAAAATTCCCAAGTTATTAGTAACCCAATAATTTCATTAAATAGAGTGATAAGATCAACCAATAATTCACTTCTAGATACTCAAGCTGTCCATAACCGGGGACACGGCTAATCATGATTAGTTTGTACACTCTGCAGAGGTCCGCACACTTTTCCCCACAAGACTCGACCACCTCCATGATCGGAAGATTGAGACATAGCCTTTCAGAAGCATTTCCCCTTAACCCTGGGTAGACCGGTACACCTACTATCCCCTACATCAGCTATTCTACCACGAAAAGAGGTCACGCAACTTACTAAACTATGCCAGAGCCCATAATGGCTTGTGGCTGCACACGGAAGTTTCTAGGCATGAAATATCTTATGATCCCTTTGAGCCTGGGTGGCGGACCTAGGGTAATCACACGGGTACTCCGGGATTCCCCTTGGACAAGCACTGGTTTCTCCAGGTGCCCCAAACAATCCACCCAGATGTGTATTAAAGTTGCCACCTTAGGTTATCCCAAAATTATTAACTCTCGCAACTTGCATGGATAACACATACGAATCCCCGTCTACGAGCATGGCTAAGCAATATATGATATAACGAATATTCCCAGGGTGATCAAAGGTCATAGGTTCCTACCACATGAACTACATAACATAACCACATGTTCCCAATCCTACTCATGCAATCTTTGAGGGTGAAACTAATGCATAGTAAAAACTGAGTATTGGAAATTATGATCAAAATGTGAACTTGCCTTGCTGACGTTCATTGAACTGTAAAGATTCGTGGTAGCAAGCTTCACACTCTGGATGATCTAGCGTAAGCAAGCAATAACATACATAAGCATACAAGCAAAGATCCAAATAAAAGACTTCGGAAAACTTCAAAAACATCCAAATAAAGTTTCTGTTCAGAACAAAACTTTTACAGTAGCAAAAATATGTGTGTTTGGGTCTAACAGAAAGTACATGTTACGAGCTTCGATTTGCAAAGAGAATCACCTAAAACGGAGTTACGAAACTCGAGTTACGGCCTAACGAAGTTTGAATTCAGATCTGTTTGAATTCAAATTTTAAAACTTTCAAAAAATATTTTTCATTTGGTTCTCTGGATAGAGGATATTTTTATGAACTAGTAGGAAAAAGAATCACCTAATTTGGAACTATAGATTTATAGATACGAATTTCCGAAGATTGGGCATTTTTCTGGAAATCAATTACGGGATTCAATATAAACTGCCACGTGGCGTGCTGTGATTGGTGTATACCCCTTCAACTAAGAACACGTTTTGAAGGAATGGCTGAGTGCTCACCGTGAGGGTTCGCCGGAGTTGGGCGGAGCGGAGTGTATTCGATGAACCGAAGTCGATGGAGTAGCGAACGGTGGAGATATGGTGAAGGATAATTCTATGGACTCCGTAAGGATCTCAGGAGCTTTCTACTTCACTGGACAGAAGTGGCCGAAGTTTTGCACGGCGGCGGTGAGCCTCGGTCCTCACGGTTCTGATGCTCCTTCTGCGAAATCGAGAGAGAAAAGGGCTCACAGAGATGCGCATCAACAAGGGTAAGAGAAAGGTGGAGGAGTTAGGGCTTGGGGTACCTCGGTCGCGACAGAATCCTCGTCGGACTTTGATGCTATTGTCGAACTCCGGCGAGCAATTGCTCAGAGGAGAGATCAAACTCGAGAGGGCTTTTGAGCGTGATGATGTAGGGGAGTGGGGTGTATCCAGAGATGGTATTTATAGGTGCGTGGGGAGTCCATACGAAGAGATCCACGACGACCTTAGTGCGGCCATTAATGGCTGTTTGTGCAAGAACGTTTCCGGATCAGTTCGGCGATTTAAGGCAATAATGTTGGGTTTTAATTCCCTGAATGGGTTATTGGTAACGCCCTCGACAATTTTCGTGTTGACTCCGAAGTGAAACGGCAAAGAAATTAAGTGGGAGGAGGGGAGGAAGAGGTAGAGGTGACATGCTTGTTCCTCTGTGTTCCTGAAGGCCGAACGAAAAGAGGTAGAAGAAGACGAGCGCCTGGGCCTTGCGCTAAATGAAAGGGAGATGGGCTTAGTGAGAAAAGTGGCCCGTGGCTGAGTGGTTTTTTTTTAATAACAGAAACACTATGACAACGGAAATACAAATAATTATAAGTCTAAAAAAAATTCCCGAAAATTCACATAGTTATTATGGTCTTATGTATGACCTAGTGAACTTTTATCTGGCCTAAAATGCAAGTTTTCAAAATTAAACTTTTTGCTATGCTAATAAAATAAATTGCAAATAAAACTCAATAAATATATCTTGGTTCCAAATTCAATTTCCAATATTTTCTTTCTTTTTTTGAAGAAGTCATTTTTCTTCTCTCTTTATTTTATTTTTGATATAATGGAAATGAATTTTGGTGAAACCAAATTTGACCCAAACTCCCAACTTCGAAAAAAATTCAAAATTGGTTTTTAGGGAAACTTCCAACTCTCTTTTTTGGTCCTTGAGTTGCTCAAAGTCCCTTGGATCAAAAATCAAATAAAACAAATGGGGCAAAAATGCATAAATCATGGATGCATATGAATGATCTATTTTAAACATCCAAATTGAAAATTGGGATGTTACATTCTTATTATTGGGGACGTGCATATCCCCGTTGAGGTAACCTAGTGTTATTCAAAAATTCTCCGGTTTCATGTTATTCGGAAAGAGTTTGTTAACAAGACTTGATCAACCTTATTAGTGGATTCCTTTTGATGAGCATGAGATGGATGAAGTTAGAATGCACAACTCTCTATACCCTCCTTTTACTTTTTGTTATTTAGATTAAATAAAGCAAAAATAGTATTTTCTTTCTGTTTTCTGAATTATCCTTGCAATAAAAAAAACCCGAAAATAAAAGTTCTCCAAATGTCCTGAAAATGAAATATGATTTTTTGTAGAATATTTAAGAATATTTGGCACTGAAAACACACCAGAGGGGGCCACCACCTGGCCACGAGGGTCCAGGGCGCGCCCACCCCCCTGGGGCGCCCCCTGCCTTGTGGGCCCACGTGGCCCGCCTCCACTTATTCCTGCACCCACTCACTTCGTCTTCCTCCAGAAAAAATCCTCCCATAGCTCAAACCCATGTTCTAGGGCGCGCCCACCCCCTCCAGGGCGCGCCCACCCCCCTGGCGCGCCCCCCTGCCTTGCTCAAATCTCCATTCACAAAAATGTTTGGGGAGATTGTTCTTCGGTATGTGACTCCTCCAATGGTCCAATTAGTTTTTGTTCTAGTGCTTTATTTACTACAAATTTTTGTTGCTTAGGTGACACTGTTCTTGAGCTTGCATGTCAAATTTATATGGTCCCAAGTAGTTCTAATGCATGATATAGTCTCTAGGCACTTGTGGGAGTAGTTGCTATCAATCTTGTGGAGTTTGGTTCACTTTTATTTTGAGTCACTAAAAATTTCAGAAATCTTTCAGCGGAAGAAATATGTTTAGGAAAATGTACCAAGGTGGTTCCTCAAGAAAGCAAGGACCCAGGCTCGCGATACGTGAGCTGGCAATGAACTACCAAGGGAAGCTCAAGTGCGGCCTTGTGAATGGCCGTCAGAGGAGTCTATGATCGGAGCAGGTATCAAGGATGAATTGGACGCATATGTGCGTAATGCTAATCTTGAGGGCTTCATGTCAGATAAGTGCCCGCAATACCGTTACCTAACTGATTCCTTTGTGATAAGGTTTACATTTACATCCTCACGCAATTCTCACACTGTTTTATTTGATCTTTATGATAAATCATATACCATGGATTTAGAAGATTTTAATACTTCTTGTAAACTCCCGCAGTGGAGCAATGTTAGTGAACCTCACAAATCTGAATATAAAGACTTTCTTGGTAGTATCACTGTGGGGGAATCTAGAGAAATCACACAAGCTACCATAGGGAGCATTCATTTTCCTTCCGTACATTATTTCGCTCTCTTTATAGGTAGCTGCATTAACGGTAAAGATGAAGCTTGTCACATGTGCGTTCCAGATCTTTGTGTCCTCAAGAGTGCGGTATTAAGAGATAAACAATATAACTTGGGGGCCATTGTTGCACGAAGGTTGCATCTTAACGGTTTAAGTGGAGACTTGTTTGGTGGAATTTATGCAACTCGTGTAGCTAATTATCTTGATGTACCCATACATGCAAATGACATGGAATTGCCTCCTGCTTATCTAGATTATAATGCTATGGTTCGCCATCAGTTTGTTGAGAGGAATGAACAGTTCCTCCAGTACCGACTAATATTCGACAGACGTCGCACTGTCCATGTTGCTATCCCTGATTCTACTACTTTCTTTGACTTTCAGGAAAAAAGGAGATATGTTATAACCAGGGAGGAGGCGAACGAGTATGAAAGGAGGACGGAGGCAGCTCGCCTCCAAGCTACAGCTCGTCAGGCAGTAGCTGCTGCATCTCAGTATGACCCCAGTTACAACTTTGGATATCCGCCAGGCCAACAGTGGCCCTAGACCAACTTAGGCCAAAAGCCTAAGCTTGGGGCAGTACGTATTTCTCACTGATATTACATTCATGTTCACACACTCATTCTACTTTTTAATTGTACTATCCATGCTAGTTTATTTTCTGTTTTAAGCCTTCTTCTTCTGTGCTTGAAAAACCTTAAGAAAAACCAAAAAAATAGTTGTAGTTGTTAGCTAGTTTACTTTCCATGCCTATAGTAGTAGTAACTAAAAGAAAACCCAAAAATATTTCTCGTTCTTCTTTTGCTTGTTGGGAGCTTTCCCGTGTAAATAGTTTTATTTCTTTTCTTTGGGGGTCGAGAGAAGAAGACCATGATGAAAATGTTGAAGTGGCTCTTATATGCATTATTGTTGATTTAACCAAGAGCCCATGTTACCTTGTCTTCTCCCTTGTATTAAATGCTTGCAGATTCCAGCTTAGTCCAAATGCACGTGCACCATTATTACTATCCACACCGTTCGGTCGTGCAAGTGAAAGGCAATAATGACGATATATGATGGACTGATTGAGATGAGAGAAGCTGGAATGAACTCGACCTATCTTGTTTTTATAAATATGATTAGTTCATCGTTCTTGATTCAGCCTATTATGAATGAAACATGTTTGCAATGACAATTAGAGATTATAGTTGCTCATGCCATGCTTAATTTTCTAGGAGTTTATAATGGTTTACCTTGCGTGCCAACATGCTATTAAAATGGTTGTGATGTGGTATGATAGGGTGGTATCCTCCTTTGAACGATTCGAGTGGCTTGACTTGGCACATGTTCACGCATGTAGTTGAAACAAAATCAACATAGCCTCCACGATATTTATGTTCATGGTGAATTATATCCTACTCATGCTTGCACTCAGTGTTGATTAATTTTAATGCATGTTCATGACTGTTGTCGCTCTCTAGTTGGTCGCTTCCCTGTCTCTTTCTAGCCTTCACTTGTACTAAGCGGGAATACTGCTTGTGCATCCACTTCCATAAACCCCAAAGTTATCCCATATGAGTCCACCATACCTTCCTATATGCGGTATCTACTTGCCGTTCCAAGTAAATTTGTATGTGCCAAACTCTAAACCTTCAAATGAAATTCTGTTTTGTTTACTCGAATAGCTCATGTATCAACTAGGGTTGTCTGTATCTTCCATGCTAGGTGGGTTATTCTCACGAGGAGTGGACTCTGCTCCTCACTCACGAGAAAATGGCCGGTAACCGGGATGCCCAGTCCCATGCTCAAATCAAAATAATTACAAACAAAACTCCCCCAGGACTGTTGTTAGTTGGAGGCACCCGTTGTTTCGGGCAAGCCATGCATTGATGCTTGTTGGTGGTGGGGGAGTATAAACTTTATCATTCGGTTTGGGAACCGCCTATAATGTGTGTAGCATGGAAGATATAGGGATCTCTCGGTTGTTATGTTGATAATGAAAGTATGCCACTCAAAATATTATTTATCTCTATTTCAAAAATCGAGCTCTGGCACCTCTACAAATCCCTGCTTCCCTCTGCGAAGGGCCTATCTATTTACTTTTATGTTGAGTCATCACCTTCTTATTAAAAAGCACCAGTTGGAGAGCACTGTTGTCATTTGCATGCATTACTATTAGTTTACATTGAGTATGACTGTGACTGGATCTCTTTTACCATGAATTACAATGTCTAGTTAGTCCTTGATCTTTAGAGGTGCTCTGCATTTATGTTTTGCGGTCTCAGAAAGGGCTAGCGAGATACCATCTTGTTATATCATATTATGATTGTTTTGAGAAAGTGTTGTCATCCGAGATTTATTATTATTGCTCGCTAGTTAATTATGCCATTGATATGAGTAAACATGAGACCTAAGTGCTATTCTGAATATGGTTAGTTCATAATCTTTGCTGAAAAGTTGAATGCTGGCTTTACATATTTACAACAACAAGAGCAAACAGAGTTTGTAAAAGTTTTTCTTTATCACTTTCAGTCCGTCAAGTGAATTGCTTGAGGACAAGCAAAGGTTTAAGCTTGGGGGAGTTGATAAGTCTCCAACGTATCTACTTTTTCAAACACTTTTGCCCTTGTTTTGGACTCTAACTTGCATGATTTGAATGGAACTAACCTGGACTGACGCTGTTTTCAGCGGAATTGCCATGGTGTTATTTTTGTGCAGAAATAAAAGTTCTCGGAATGACCTGAAACTTCATGGAGAATATTTTTGGAATTAATAAAAATATTGGCGAAAGAATCAACATCAGGGGGGCACAGCCTGTCCACGAGGGTGGAGGGCGCGCCCACCCCCCTGGGGCGCGCCCCCTGCCTCGTGGGCCCCCTGAGTCTCCACCGACGTCAACTCCAACTCTATATATTCACGTTCGGGGAGAAAAAATCAAAGAGAAGGATTCATCGCGTTTTACGATACGGAGCCGCCTCCAAGCCCTAATCTCTCTCGGGATGGCTGATCTGGAGTCCGTTCGGGGCTCCGGAGAGGGGAATCCATCGTCGTCGTCATCATCAACCATCCTCCATCACGAATTTCATGATGCTCACCGCCGTGTGTGAGTAATTCCATCGTAGGCTTGCTGGACGGTGATGGGTTGGATGAGATTTATCATGTAATCGAGTTAGTTTTGTTAGGGTTTGATCCCTAGTATCCATTATGTTCTGATATTGATGTTGCTATGACTTTGCTATGCTTAATGCTTGTCACTAGGGCCCAAGTACCATGATTTCAGATCTGAACCTATTATGTTTTCATGAATATATGTGAGTTCTTGATCCTATTTTGCAATTCAATAGTCACCTACTATGTGTTATGATTCGGTAACCCCGAAGTGACAATAATCGGGACCACTCCCGGTGATGAACGTAGTTTGAGGAGTTCATGTATTCACTAAGTGTTAATGCTTTGGTCCGGTACTCTATTAAAAGGAGGCCTTAATATCCCTTAGTTTCCAATAGGACCCCGCTGCCACGGGAGGGTAGGACAAAAGATGTCATGCAAGTTCTTTTCCATAAGCACGTATGACCACTAGTAGAAAAAGGGCCATTTGTCCCGGTTCGTAAGGGCCATTTGTCCCGGTTATTGAACCGGGACTAAAGTGTCGTTACTAATGCCCTAGGCCTTTAGTCCCGGTTCTTACATGAACCGGGATAGATGGGCCTCCACGTGGCCCGTGCGGCGAGCCCAGGCAGGAGGCTCTTTGGTCCGGTTTGTGGCACCAACCGGGACCAATAGGCGTCCACGCGTTAGCAGCTGGCAGGAGCTGAGGTTTTTTTTTCGAAAGGGGTGGTTTAGGGGTTTTGGGGGGTTAATTTAGGTGTTTCATATATTGTGTTATCTAGCTAATTAATAGAGAGAAGTGTCCTCTCTTATCTCCGTGCTTGGTCGACGTACGCTACGTATTATACGTATAGAGAGGACTCGACATGCTAGCTAGTAAGCAAATGAAGGAAACAGAAGATCGTCATGAACATATGCATACAGAGAGAAGTGATATCGACCACCTCTCCTTCTCCAAGAGATTGGTCGAACAACAAGTTCTCGTATATCTATCTGACAATACTAGCTACATATATACAATATAATTATCTCTTACAATATAATATCCTAATTATATATGAACTCAAGGTCCACATGGTATTCTCCGTCTTTATCGATCACGTGGTCAAGAAAGAATGCCGCCAATTCCTCTTGAATTGCTCGCATACGATCTGGTGGTAGGAGTTCATCCCGCATCCGAAAGATCTAATTTGAAGAAGGGGGTCAATACATATATATATGAATAAATGAAACTCAACACAAATGATGGTAATAAAATAAAATTGTGAATATTATTGCTTACACACTTCATATTGTTTTTCAGAGTAGCCCCGCTCACAGGTCGTGTGGCGGATGGACTCGCAAACATAGTATACACAGTAAGCATTCCCTTGTTCTTGCCACAACCACTTTACAAGAAATAGAGGTCAATAAAACTGATAAGCAAGCATGCTAAATGGTATTGATGAAACTAGCGCTTGAATCACTAGGAGATGCGCGGAACATGCTACTATAGTAGTTACTTTCGGGTGTTTAAATTGCAGCTTCTTCGGCAGTCCCGGAGTTTTTGAGGTGATTTTTTTCCAAACCCTGCCAGACAAAGAAAACAATTACTTGATATCAGGAAATGAACAAAGTTGCCGATATGGTGCGATAATGATCGATTTAACTTCTCTAGAATTTCAGTCATGTCCGCATACTCCTTGGGATCTTTTCGTCTGGAGTCTAAGACAGTTACTAGTCCCTGCTCAAGCTTAATCTCTAGGAGAATATAGTGAAAGCTGCGCACGCATGCATAACTCATCAATTACATTACTATAACCTCGACTAATAAGGGAAGCCGAATATGCACAAGACAGTAACACTCACTTGAAGTTGTAAGGAAACAGTATTATAGCTTTGTTTTGATTTAATACAAACGATTGTAGCAACTTGGCCTCGGTATCTCTGGCCTGAAATTCAACCATATATGCATCTATGAGATTTGTGTTAATGAACCCAATATCACCGATTTGTCTTTTCTTCATTTCGGCGATCTTCAATCTGCATAATATAGTGAGGATAATTAAAAATACATGCAATGAAAGAGCTGACCTATATATAGAGACTTAATGACAGAAGTAGTACTACTTACAGACAGTAGCAAGTGACCGTTAATTTATCGAGGGCCTTTTGATTGAAAAACTGGAAGAACTCCTCAAATGGAACATGCAACAGATCAATTCAAACGAGGTCATGCTCCTCTTTAACTCTTAGCGTCAAAATATTCGTCCCCCCAGACTCTCTGCAGGTTTTCATGTACCAATCATGGAATCTTCGCATCATCGTTGTTAGAGATCTTTCATCTTTGACGAGAGGCTTCCCGTACTCGTATCTGTGTTCGTCCACCTCCAATAAATCATAATGTACATCGTCGGGCAGGTAATCTCCAAGATAGTTATAACCGGGCACCATCCCCGGAGCATTAGCGACGATATCGCTAGACACCTGGAGCGGGGTGCACGATTGGTTCGCTTGTTTGCCGAGCTGGGCAATTTTTTCCCAGCTCGTCGTTCTGCTAACCTTTTATCACTGACAGTACTTCCCGACCGCTCCGCTTCGATAAATGACTTTTCAATAATGCGCTCATAGTTTCCTTTCGGCAGAGACTTTGGTGGTTTCTTCAGGGCATCCAAAGTGCGCTTCGCTTTCACCGGATCTATCTTCTCCTCCGGAGGTGGATGTTTCTTTGCTTTGACCCCTTCAAAGAAGTTAATCACTTCGGCTCGCACGATCTTCGTGGTTTCCTCCTCGGTCCTCTCGTATGGTAACTTCTCTGGAGTCTTCAGAGAAGGACCGAATCTGTATTGCCTCCCGCCTTTGGCTGTACTGCTAGACGCCGGAGCAGACGGAGCGGCTGCGGCTGTCTTCTTCCATGCTTGCTTACGAGGCGGAGGAGAAGGACTACGACGCGCCGGAGCAGCCGGAGCGGCGGCGGGTCTCTTCCGCCCTTGCTGGCGAGGCGGAGAAGGAGGAGGCTACTGGCTGCTCGGGCGTGCGACGCAGGCGGAGAAGGAGGCGGAGTGCCGCCATGCGCCGGAGAAGGAGGCTGAGTGCCCTGATCACTCGTCGGAAGAGGAGGCGGAGGAGGAGGCGGAGTGCCCTCACTAGCCGGAGGAGGAGGAGGCGGAGGCGTCCAGTTCGGAAGGTTGATGAGCTCCTTCCGCCATAGGCATGGAGTCTTCAGAGAAGAACCCAGCCGAGTCTCCCCTTCACCGGTAGGGTGGTCAAGATCGAGGTCTTCAAATCCGCCTGTTATTTCATCCACTATCACCCTAGCATATCCTTCTGGAATCGGCCGGCAGTGGTAGGTTGCACCAGGTTCAGTAGGTAAAACAGAGCCAACAGTCGCCTTGACTTTGAATTTCATCCATTGCGTCATAAGTGGCAATGTTGAGACTCCATGATAGCATCCACGAGGTAGCATGCAGGAGCCGTGAAGACAGGCTCCAGCTGAAGCTGCTCGGTGGAAGCCACGCTGCTTCTCCGCTGAGATGGTGCGGTAGCTTCAGGGGAAGCTTCGGCAGGTCGTTTGCTGCAATTTGCTTCTCGTTCCTCTATCGCTTGTACCCTTGCATGCAGTGCCTGCAGTTGGGTATGCTCCACTTTCTTCCTCCTCTCCTGGCATTTGTAACCCCCTGCGTCCGGAAACCCAGCCTTCCACGGAATGGAGCCTGGCGTGCCTCGTGTCCGTCCAGGGTGCTCAGGATTCCCGAGGGCCATTGTGAGCTCGTCGTTCTCTCTGTCTGGAACGAACGTCCTTTGCTGCGCTGCCTCGATATACTCCTGAAGCCTCGTGACGGGTATTCTCAGTTGCTCGTCCGTCCAAACGCACTTCCCTGATACATGGTCCAAGGATCCGCCAACCCCGAAGAACCAAGTCTGGCAACGGTCTAGCCAGTTCAATGTCTCTGGTTCGACCCCTTTATCAATCAGGTCATTCTCAGCCTTGGCCCACAACGGCCAGGCTTTGAGGTAGCCACCTGACCCCGTGCAATAGTGATGCTTCTTCTTCGCAGCATTTTTCTTGTTTGTCACTGACATCTTCTTACTCTTGTCCGATGTCTTGTGGGCCACAAATGCGGGCCAGTGATCTCTGATCTTCTCATACCGGCCTTTGAATTCTGGTGTCTTTTCTTTGTCAACAAACGATGTTTTCAGCTCATTCTTCCACCTCCTGAATAGTTCTGCCATCTTCTTCAGAGCATGAGACTTGATCAATTGCTCTTTAACTGGCTTCTCTGGATCCTCCTCTGGCGGTAGGGTGAATTTTGCCTTAAGCGCGGTCCAAATATCATCTTTCTGCATATCGGAGACATAAGACACCTCAGGGTCTTCACTCTTAGGCTTTAACCATTGGTGGATACTGATCGGGATCTTGTCCCTAACAAGAACCCCGCACTGAGCAGCAAATGCTTCCTTTGTCCGGATGGGTTCAATCGGCATGCCATCGCGCGCGATTGCTGTGATCTCAAACCTTTCATCCGAGCGCAACTTTTTCTTCGGGCCTCGTCTCTTTACCGAAGTTGTGCTCAATTCGGAGGCCTAGAAAAAAGAAGAAAGACGAGAGTTAATTAATATGTGTACATATACCAAAACAATGAATGCATCAATTAGCTTAGCACGGGCTTAACTAATATATATACCTGGCCGGACTCGATTCGGTCACCGGACCCGTCATCACGGTCTCCTTCTTGCACCGGTATTGGGTCACCGGAGCCGTCCTCACGGTCTCCTTCTTGCAGCGGCATTGGGTCACCGGAGCCATCATAATCATAGCCTGCTTCTTCACCCTGTCCTTCTAGACCATCGGTCTCATTTAGAAACGACACGACGACATCACTTGCTTGTGCGATTATGTCCCCCAACACCGCTTCTGTTGCTTCGTCTCGGGGGTGCTCCATAGTTTCTGCAAATATTAACAACATCGCTATTATTATTCAAACATGACAGATGGATATATTAGTGGCAAACGTAGAACTAGCTAGCTAATCACAGTAAGGTATCATATTAGTGTTGGGGATCGTTGCAGAATATTCAAATTTTCTACGCATCACCAAGATCCATCTATGGAGTTTACTAGCAACGAGAAGGAAGGAGTGCATCTACATACCCTTGTAGATCGCGAGCGGAAGCGTTCAAGTGAACGGGGTTGATGGAGTCATACTCGTCGTGATCCAAATCACCGATGACCGAGCGCCGAACGGACGGCACCTCCGCGTTCAACACACGTACGGAGCAGCGACGTCTCCTCCTTCTTGATCCAGCAAGGGGGAAGGAGAGGTTGATGGAGATCCAGCAGCACGACAGCGTGGTGGTGGAAGTAACGGGGATCCCGGCAGGGCTTCGCCAAGCGCAAGCGGGAGAGAGAGGTGTCACGGGAGGGAGAGGGAGGCGCCAGGGGCTGTGGTGCGGCTGCACTCCCTCCCCCCCCCCACTATTTATAGGGGCCCTGGGGGGGTTCCGGCCCCCTGGAGATCCCATATGAGGGGGCGGGGGCGGCCAGGGGGGGTGGCTTGCCCCCCAAGCCAAGTGGGCGCCCCCACACCCCCAGGGTTTCCAACCCTAGGCGCAGGGGAGGCCCAAGGGGGGCGCACCAGCCCACCAGTGGCCGGTTCCCCTCCCCACTTCAGCCCATGGGGACCTCCGGGACAGGTGGCCCCACCCGGTGGACCCTCGGGACCCTTCCGGTGGTCCCGGTACAATACCGATAACCCCCGAAACTTTCCCGGTGGCCGAAACTAGACTTCCTATACATAATTCTTCACCTCCGGACCATTCCGGAACTCCTCGTGACGTCCGGGATCTCATCCGGGACTCCGAACAACTTTCGGGTTTCCGCATACTAATATCTCTACAACCCTAGCGTCACCGAACCTTAAGTGTGTAGACCCTACGGGTTCGGGAGACATGCAGACATGACCGAGACGACTCTCCGGTCAATAACCAACAGCGGGATCTGGATACCCATGTTGGCTCCCACATGTTCCACGATGATCTCATCGGATGAACCACGATGTCGAGGATTCAATCAATCCCGTATACAATTCCCTTTGTCAATCGGTACGTTACTTGCCCGAGATTCGATCGTCGGTATCCCAATACCTTGTTTCAATCTCGTTACCGGCAAGTCACTTTACTCGTACCGTAATGCATGATCCCGTGACCAACCACTTGGCCACTTTGAGCTCATTATGATGATGCATTACCGAGTGGGCCCAGAGATACCTCTCCGTCATACGGAGTGACAAATCCCAGTCTCGATTCGTGCCAACCCAACAGACACTTTCGGAGATACCCGTAGTGCACCTTTATAGCCACCCAGTTACGCTGTGACGTTTGGCACACCCAGAGCACTCCTACGGTATCCGGGAGTTGCACAATCTCATGGTCTAAGGAAAAGATACTTGACATTGGAAAAGCTCTAGCAAACGAACTACACGATCTTTGTGCTATGCTTAGGATTGGGTCTTGTCCATCACATCATTCTCCTAATGATGTGATCCCGCTATCAATGACATCCAATGTCCATAGTCAGGAAACCATGACTATCTGTTGATCAAGTGGTCACTGGAAGCGGAACTGCCCCAAATACTTAGCGGACAAGAAGGCCGGCAACACCAAAGGTATATGTGATATACATGTAATTGATGTGTACCTTACCAGTACTCATAGTAGCTCCTGGGTATTTGATACTGGTGCGGTTGCTCATATTTGTAACTCAAAACAGGAACTGCGGAATAAACGGAGACTGGCGAAGGACGAGGTGACGATGTGCGTCGGGAATGGTTCCAAGATCGATGTGATCGCCGTCGGCACGCTACCTCTGCATCTACCTATGGGATTAGTTTTAAACCTCAATAATTGTTATTTAGTGCCAGCTTTGAGCATGAACATTGTATCTGGATCTTGTTTAATTCGAGATGGCTACTCATTTAAATCCGAGAATAATGGTTGTTCTATTTATATGAGAGATATGTTTCATGGTCATGCCCCGCTGGTCAATGGTTTATTCTTGATGAATCTCGAACGTGATGTTACACATATTCATAGTGTGAATACCAAAAGATGTAAAGTTGATAACGGTAGTCCCACATACTTGTGGCACTGCCGCCTTGGTCACATTGGTGTCAAGCGCATGAAGAAGCTCCATGCAGATGGACTTTTGGAGTCTCTTGATTACAAATCATTTGACACGTGCGAACCATGCCTCATGGGTAAGATGACCAAGACTCCGTTCTCCGGAACAATGGAGCGAGCAACCAACTTATTGGAAATCATACATACCGATGTGTGCGGTCCAATGAGTGTTGAGGCTCGCGGAGGATATCGTTATGTTCTCACTCTCACTGATGACTTAAGTAGATATGGGTATGTCTACCTAATGAAACACAAGTCTGAAACCTTTGAAAAGTTCAAGGAATTTCAGAGTGAGGTTGAGAATCAACATGACAGGAAAATAAAATTCTTACGATCAGATCGTGGTGGAGAATATTTAAGTCACGAATTTGGTACGCACTTAAGGAAATGTGGAATCATTTCACAACTCACGCCGCCTGGAACACCGCAGCGAAATGGTGTGTCCGAACGTCGTAATCGCACTCTATTGGATATGGTGCGATCTATGATGTCTCTTACCGATCTACCGCTGTCATTTTGGGGCTATGCTTTAGAGACTGCCGCATTCACTTTAAATAGGGCTCCGTCGAAATCCGTTGAGACGACACCGTATGAATTATGGTTTGGGTAGAAACCTAAGCTGTCGTTTCTAAAAGTTTGGGGATGCGATGCTTATGTCAAGAAACTTCAACCTGAAAAGCTCGAACCCAAGTCGGAAAAATGCGTCTTCATAGGATACCCTAAGGAAACCATTGGCTATACCTTCTACCTCAGATCCGAGGGCAAGACCTTTGTTGCCAAGAACGGGTCCTTTCTGGAGAAAGAGTTTCTCTCGAAAGAATTAAGTGGGAGGAAAGTGGAACTTGATGAGGTGATAGTCACCCCTTCCGAACCGGCAAGTAGCGCAGCGCGGGAAGATGTTCCTGTGGTGCCTACACCGATTGGGGAGGAAGTTAATGATGATGATCATGAAGCTTCGGATCAAGTAACTGCTGAACTTCGAAGGTCCACAAGGACACGTTCCGCACCAGAGTGGTACGGCAACCCTGTCCTAGAAATCATGTTGTTAGACAACGGTGAACCTTCGAACTATGAAGAAGCGATGGCGGGCCCGGATTCCGACAAATGGCTAGAAGCCATGAAATCCGAGATAGGATCCATGTATGAAAACGAAGTATGGACTTTGACAGACTTTCCCAATGATCGGCGAGCCATAGAAAATAAATGGATCTTTAAGAAGAAGACAGACGCGGATGGTAATGTGACCATCTATAAGGCTCGACTTGTCGCTAAGGGTTATCGACAAGTTCAAGGGGTTGACTACGATGAGACTTTCTCACCCGTAGCGAAGCTGAAGTCCGTCCGAATCATGTTAGCAATTGCTACATACTATGAATATGAGATATGGCAGATGGACGTCAAAACGGCATTCCTTAACGGCTTTCTTAAGGAAGAATTGTATATGATGCAGCCGGAAGGTTTTGTCGATCCTAAGACTGCTAACAAGGTATGCAAGCTCCAGCGCTCCATCTATGGACTGGTGCAAGCATCTCGGAGTTGGAACATTCGTTTTGATGAGATGATCAAAGCATTTGGGTTTACACAGACTTATGGAGAAGCCTGTGCTTACAAGAAAGTGAGTGGGAGCTCTGTAGCATTTCTCTTATTATATGTGGATGACATAATATTGATGGGAAATGATATAGAATTCTTGGAAAGTATAAAGGCCTACTTGAATAAGTGTTTTTCAATGAAGGACCTTGGAGAAGCTGCTTATATATTAGGCATCAAGATCTATAGAGATAGATCCAGACGCCTCATTGGTCTTTCACAGAGTACGTACCTTGACAAGATATTGAAGAAGTTCAATATGGATCAGTCCAAGAAGGGGTTCTTGCCTGTATTGCAAGGTGTGCAATTGAGCACGGCTCAATGCCCGACCACGGCAGAAGATAGAGAAAAGATGAGTGTCATCCCCTATGCCTCGGCCATAGGGTCTATTATGTATGCCATGTTGTGTACCAGACCTGATGTAAACCTTGCCGTAAGTTTGGTAGGAAGGTACCAAAGTAATCCCGGCATGGAACACTGGACAGCGGTCAAGAATATCCTGATGTACCTGAAGAGGACTAAGGATATGTTTCTCGTTTATGGAGGTGACGAAGAGCTCGTCGTAAAGGGTTAGGTCGATGCTAGCTTCGACACAGATCTGGATGACTCGAAGTCACAAACCGGATACGTGTATATTTTGAATGGAGGGGCAGTAAGTTGGTGCAGTTGCAAGCAAAGCGTCATGGCGGGATCTACATGTGAAGCGGAGTACATGGCAGCCTCAGAGGCAGCGCAAGAAGCAATCTGGATGAAGGAGTTCATTACCGACCTAGGGGTGATTCCCAATGCGTCGGGCCCGATGACTCTCTTTTGTGACAACACTGGAGCTATTGCCCTTGCCAAGGAGCCCAGGTTTCACAGGAAGACCAGGCATATCAAGCGTCGCTTCAACTCCATTCGTGAAAGTGTTCAAAATGGAGACATAGATATTTGTAAAGTACATACGGACCTGAATGTAGCAGATCCGTTTACTAAACCTCTCCCTAGAGCAAAACATGATCAACACCAGGACGCTATGGGTGTTCGATTCATCACAATGTAACTAGATTATTGACTCTAGTGCAAGTGGGAGACTGTTGAAAATATGCCCTAGAGGCAATAATAAATGGTTATTATTATATTTCTTTGTTCATGGTAATTGTTTATTGTTCATGCTATAATTGTGTTATCCGGAAATCGTAATACATGTGTGAATACATAGACCACAACGTGTCCCTAGTAAGCCTCTAGTTGACTAGCTCGTTGATCAACAGATAGTCATGGTTTCCTGACTATGGACATTGGATGTCATTGATAACGGGATCACATCATTAGGAGAATGATGTGATGGACAAGACCCAATCCTAAGCATAGCACAAAGATCGTGTAGTTCATTTGCTAGAGCTTTTCCAATGTCAAGTATCTTTTCCTTAGACCATGAGATCGTGCAACTCCCGGATACCAAAGGAGTGCTTTGGGTGTGCCAAACGTCACAACGTAACTGGGTGACTATAAAGTTACACTACGGGTATCTCCGAAAGTGTCTGTTGAGTTGGCACGGATCGATACTGGGTTTTGTCACTCCGTATGACGGAGAGGTATCTCTGGGCCCACTCGGTAATGCATCATCATAATGAGCTCAATGTGACTAAGGAGTTAGCCACGGGATCATGCATTACGGTACGAGTAAAGAGACTTGCCGGTAACGAGATTGAACAAGGTATTGGGATACCGACGATCGAATCTCGGGCAAGTAACATACCGATTGTCAAAGGGAATTGTATACGGGATTGATTGAATCCTCGACATCGTGGTTCATCCGATGAGATCATCATGGAACATGTGGGAGCCGACATGGGTATCCAGATCCCGCTGTTGGTTATTGACCGGAGAGGCGTCTCGGTCATGTTTGCATGTCTCCCGAACCCGTAGGGTCTACACACTTAAGGTTCGGTGACGCTAGGGTTGTAGAGATATTAGTATGCGGAAACCCGAAAGTTGTTCGGAGTCCCGGATGATATCCCAGACGTCACGAGGAGTTCCGGAATGGTCCGGAGGTGAAGAATTATATATAGGAAGTCCAGTTTCAGCCACCGGGAAAGTTTCGGGGGTTATCGGTATTGTACCGGGACCACCGGGTGGGGCCACCTATCCCGGAGGGCCCCATGGGCTGAAGTGGGAAGGGAACCAGCCCTTAGTGGGCTGGGGCGCCCCCCCTTGGCCCTCCCCCTGCGCCTAGGGTTGGAAACCCTAGGGGTGGGGGCGCCCCACTTGGCTTGGGGGGTAAGCCACCCCCCTTCCCCCTTGGCCGCCCCCCCCCCCCATGCAGAAGGGTTCCAGGGCCGGCGCCCCCCCCCCCCCGCTCCAGGGGTCCTATATAGAGTGGGGGGAGGGAGGGCAGCAGGAACACAGCCCCTGGCGCCTCCCTCTCCCCCTGCAACACCTCTCCCTCTCGCAGAAGCTTGACGAAGCCCTGCCGAGATCCCGCTACTTCCACCACCACGCCGTCGTGCTGCTGGATCTCCATCAACCTCTCCTTCCCCCTTGCTGGATCAAGAAGGAGGAGACGTCGCTGATCCGTACGTGTGTTGAACGCGGAGGTGCCGTCCGTTCGGCACTCGGTCGTCGGTGATTTGGATCACGGCGAGTACGACTCCATCAACCCCGTTCATTGGAACGCTTCCGCTCGCGATCTACAAGGGTATGTAGATGCACTCCTTTCCCCTCGTTCCTAGTATACTCCATAGATGGATCTTGGTGATGCGTAGGAAATTTTAAAATTCTGCTACGATCCCCAACAATAAAAGCACTCAGTCTCAGGCTTGGGTCCATTCTTTGACTTCTTCCCGGCAACTGGCTTACCGGGCGCGGCAACTCCCTTGCCGTCCTTCTTGAAGTTCTTCTTACCCTTGCCTTTCTTGAACTTAGTGGTTTTATTCACCATCAACACTTGATGTTCCTTTTTGATCTCCACCTCCGCTGATTTCAGCATTGAATATACCTCAGGAATGGTCTTTTCCATCCCCTGCATATTGAAGTTCATCACAAAGCTCTTGTAGCTTGGTGGAAGCGACTGAAGGATTCTGTCAATGATCGCGTCATCCGGGAGATTAACTCCCAGCTGAGACAAGCGGTTGTGTAACCCAGACATTTTGAGTGTGTGCTCACTGACAGAACTATTTTCCTCCATTTTACAACTGAAGAACTTGTCGGAGACTTCATATCTCTCGACCCGGGCATGAGCTTGGAAAACCATTTTCAGCTCTTCGAACATCTCATATGCTCCATCTTTCTCAAAACGCTTTTGGAGCCCCGGTTCTAAGATGTAAAGCATGCCGCAATGAACGAGGGAGTAATCATCAGCACGTGATTGCCAAGCGTTCATAACGTCTTGGTTCTCTGGGATGGGAGCTTCACCTAGCGGTGCTTCTAGGACATAATCTTTCTTGGCAGCTATGAGGATGATCCTCAGGTTCCGGACCCAGTCCGTATAGTTGCTGCCATCATCTTTCAGCTTGGTTTTCTCTAGGAACGCGTTGAAGTTGAGGGAAACGTGGGCCATTTGATCTACAAGACATATTGTAAAGATTTTAGACTAAGTTCATGATAATTAAGATCATCTAATCAAATTATTCAATGAACTCCCACTCAGATAGACATCCCTCTAGTCATCTAAGTGAAACATGATCAGAGTCAACTAGGCCGTGTCCGATCATCACGTGAGACGGACTAGTCAAGGTCGGTGAACATCTTCATGTTGATCGTATCTTCTATACGACTCATGCTCGACCTTTCGGTCTTCCGTGTTCCGAGGCCATGTCTGTACATGCTAGGCTCGTCAAGTCAACCTAAGTGTATTGCGTGTGTTCTGAGGCCATGTCTGTACATGCTAGGCTCGTCAACACCCGTTGTATGCGAACGTTAGAATCTATCACACCCGATCATCACGTGGTGCTTCGAAACAACGAACCTTCGCAACGATGCACAGTTAGGGGGAACACTTTCTTGAAATTATTATAAGGGATCATCTTACTTACTACCGTCGTTCTAAGCAAATAAGATGCAAAAACATGATAAACATCACATGCAATCAAATAGTGACATGATATGGCCAATATCATTTTGCTCCTTTGATCTCCATCTTCGGGGTGCCATGATCATCTTCATCACCGGCATGACACCATGATCTCCATCATCATGATCTCCATCATCGTGTCTTCATGAAGTTGTCACGCCAATGATTACTTCTACTTCTATGGCTAACGTGTTTAGCAATAAAGTAAAGTAATTTACATGGCGTTATTCAATGACACGCAGGTCATACAAAAAATAAAGACAACTCCTATGGCTCCTGCCGGTTGTCATACTCATCGACATGCAAGTCGTGATTCCTATTACAAGAACATGATCAATCTCATACATCACATATATCTCATTCATCACATCCTTTTGGCCATATTACATCACAAGGCACATGCTGCAAAAACAAGTTAGACGTCCTCTAATTGTTGTTGCATGTTTTTACGTGGCTTCTATAGGTTTCTAGCAAGAACGTTTCTTACCTACGTAAAACCACAACGTGATATGCCAATTTCTATTTACCCTTCATAAGGACCCTTTTCATCGAATCCGTTCCGACTAAAGTGGGAGAGACAGACACCCGCTAGCCACCTTATGCAACTAGTGCATGTCAGTCGGTGGAACCTGTCTCACGTAAGCGTACGTGTAAGGTCGGTCCGGGCCGCTTCATCCCACAATACCGCCGAAACAAGATAAGACTAGTAGTGGCAAGAAAAATTGACAACATCTACGCCCACAACTGCTTTGTGTTCTACTCGTGCATAGTAACTACGCATAGGCCTGGCTCATGATGCCACTGTTGGGGATCGTTGCAGAATTTTAAAATTTTCTACGCATCACCAAGATCCATCTATGGAGTTTACTAGCAACGAGAAGGAAGGAGTGCATCTACATACCCTTGTAGATCGCGAGCGGAAGCGTTCAAGTGAACGGGGTTGATGGAGTCGTACTCGTCGTGATCCAAATCACCGATGACCGAGCGCCGAACGGACGGCACCTCCGTGTTCAACACACGTACGGAGCAGCGACGTCTCCTCCTTGATCCAGCAAGGGGGAAGGAGAGGTTGATGGAGATCCAGCAGCACGACAGCGTGGTGGTGGAAGTAACGGGGATCCCGGCAGGGCTTCGCCAAGCGCAAGCGGGAGAGAGAGGTGTCACGGGAGGGAGAGGGAGGCGCCAGGGGCTGTGGTGCGGCTGCACTCCCTCCCCCCCCCCACTATTTATAGGGGCCCTGGGGGGGTTCCGGCCCCCTGGAGATCCCATATGAGGGGGCGGCGGCGGCCAGGGGGGGTGGCTTGCCCCCCAAGCCAAGTGGGCGCCCCCACACCCCCAGGGTTTCCAACCCTAGGCGCAGGGGAGGCCCAAGGGGGGCGCACCAGCCCACCAGTGGCCGGTTCCCCTCCCCACTTCAGCCCATGGGGACCTCCGGGACAGGTGGCCCCACCCGGTGGACCCTCGGGACCCTTCCGGTGGTCCCGGTACAATACCGATAACCCCCGAAACTTTCCCGGTGGCCGAAACTAGACTTCCTATACATAATTCTTCACCTCCGGACCATTCCGGAACTCCTCGTGACATCCGGGATCTCATCCGGGACTCCGAACAACTTTCGGGTTTCCGCATACTAATATCTCTACAACCCTAGCGTCACCGAACCTTAAGTGTGTAGACCCTACGGGTTCGGGAGACATGCAGACATGACCGAGACGACTCTCCGGTCAATAACCAACAGCGGGATCTGGATACCCATGTTGGCTCCCACATGTTCCACGATGATCTCATTGGATGAACCACGATGTCGAGGATTCAATCAATCCCGTATACAATTCCCTTTGTCAATCGGTACGTTACTTGCCCGAGATTCGATCGTCGGTATCCCAATACCTTGTTTCAATCTCGTTACCGGCAAGTCACTTTACTCGTACCGTAATGCATGATCCCGTGACCAACCACTTGGCCACTTTGAGCTCATTATGATGATGCATTACCGAGTGGGCCCAGAGATACCTCTCCGTCATACGGAGTGACAAATCCCAGTCTCGATTCGTGCCAACCCAACAGACACTTTCGGAGATACCCGTAGTGCACCTTTATAGCCACCTAGTTATGTCGTGACGTTTGGCACACCCAAAGCACTCCTACGGTATCCGGGAGTTGCACAATCTCATGGTCTAAGGAAAAGATACTTGACATTGGAAAAGCTCTAGCAAACCAACTACACGATCTTTGTGCTATGCTTAGGATTGGGTCTTGTCCATCACATCATTCTCCTAATGATGTGATCCCGTTATCAATGACATCCAATGTCCATAGTCAGGAAACCATGACTATCTGTTGATCAACAAGCTAGTCAACTAGAGGCTTACTAGGGACACGTTGTGGTCTATGTATTCACACATGTATTACGATTTCTGGATAACACAATTATAGCATGAACAATAGACAATTATCATGAACAAAGAAATATAATAATAACCATTTTATTATTGCCTCTAGGGCATATTTCCAACAATTAGTGGCCTAGACCCTGCTTCTCTAGGGTTTGGGGCGGCCTCGGCAACGCTTCAAGGGTTTGGGGTGGCCTCGACAACGCTTCAAGGGTTTGGGGTGGCCTCGACAACGCTTCAAGGGGTATGGGGTGGCCTCGACGACAACGCTCTTTTAACTTGGTAAATTTGGGTGGCCTCGAGAGAGTTTGTCCGGTAGGGGCGCGGCGGGAGGGGGTAGGAGACGGACATCATTTTTTCTAGGGTTTGGGTGTCCTCGAGAGTTTTGGTCGAGCGAGAGGGCCGGGGGGGTATATCGACCCCCCCTCCCTCGTGTTGAAGTTATCAGGAGGGGGTTATATCGACAACGACGATATACATACATGGGAAAATAATGTTATCGGGGAGGGGGTATATCCACCCACCCCCCCTCGTGTTGAAGTTATCGGGAGAGGGTTATATCGACAACGACGACATACATACATGGGAAAATAATGTTATCCGGGAGGGGGTATATTGACCCCCCCCCCTCGTGTTGAAGTTATCGAGAGGGGGTATATCGACAATGACATACCCGATAAAAAATAACAAAATGAAGAAGAAATAAAAAGAGGAGAAGAAGAAAGGAATAGAGGAGAAGATCGAAGAAAAAAAAGAAGAAAAAAAAGAGGAGAAGAAGAAAGGAATAGAGGAGAAGATCATGTTCTTCTTCTCCTCTATTCCTTTCTTCTTCTCCTCTTCTTTTTCTTCTTTTTTCCTCATCTTATTTATTTCTCCTCTTCTTCCTCTCCTGTTCTTCTCCTTTCTTCCTCTTCTTATTTTCCTTTTTCCTCTCCTTTTTCTTCTTCTTCCTTCTTCCTAGCTAGATATACAAAACTTTTCTAAAAATGTAACCTTTGCATATATATAAAACTTTTCTAAAAATATGCATATATAAAACTTTTTCTTCTTCTTCTTCCTTCTTCCTTTCTCTTCCTTCTTCCTAAATATATAAAACTTTTCTAAAAATGAAACTAACCTAAAATGTACTAAATCAGAGAACATATATAGATAAAACTTTTCTAAAAATCTAACGTTTGCATATATGAACATATATACACAGAGAACATACATACATATATACATTTTTATAAAAAAGAAAAAACAAATCATCATATATATGAACAAAAAATCTGAAAAAACCATGACATATAATCATATATACACACATACATATACTCACACATATACATATAATCTGAAAAAAAAAACATCATATGAATGTGGGAAAACAACAGGAAGGAAGGGGGCGGCGCCGGCCTGACCAAGGAGAGGTGCGGTGTGGTCGGGGCAGGGGCAGAGGCACGGCGTCGGGGTAGAGGGCGGCGACGGCGGTGTGGTCGGGGCAGGGGCGACGGCGACGTGGACGATCGGGGCAGGGCGAGGGCGCGCAGCGTGGTCGGGGCAGGGGCGACAGCGGCGTGGTCGGGGCGGGGCGACGGCGGCGTGGTCTGGGCGGGCCGACGGCGGCGTGGTCGGGGCAGGGGCGGCGGCGTCGACGGGGCTGAGGGCGGCGACGGCGTCGACGGGCGAGCTCGGGCAGCCTGGCAGCATCGTCGGGGCGGGGCAACTGCAGAGATGAGTGTGAAAAATGCAAAGTGTTTTCTTATATACCAAGGGCATTGGTACCGGTTCGTGGCACCAACCGGTACCAATTCCACCTTTAGTCCCGGTTGGTGCCACCAACCGGGACCAAAGGTTTCTTTTCAGCGGCCCAAAGGGCGGGAAGCGGCGGCCTTTCGTCCCGGTTGGTGGCGGAAGCGGCGGCCTTTAGTCCCGGTTGGTGGCACCAACTGGTACTAAAGGGGGGGCATTGGTACCGGTTGGTGCCACGAACCGGTACCAATGCCACCATTTAGTCTCGGTTGGTGCCACCAACCGGGACCAAAGGCGTTGCACAGCGGCGTGGTGGTGGTAGTTTAGTCTCACCTCGCTAGTTGAGAGGGGCGCGCAGTGGTTTATAAGCCCCACTGCCGCACCCCTCTCGAGCTCCCCTCCATTGCAGGCTTACGGGCCTAATTGTTAGTGCTATGCCTGATGGGCCTACTGGGCCTTCTGCGGGCCTGAATCCTGGCCCATTGATGGGTTTCTAGTCGTATTCAGGCCGTGGTGGCCCAGTAGGTGGCAAATTTTTTATTTTTTCCCAGTTATTTTGTTTTATTTTTTTTATTTATTTTGTTTTGTTTCTAATTACAACAAAATACTTTTTAGTTTATATTATTTTGTTTCTAATTACTTATTCATTTTGTTTTATGATAATTCTTTTTGCTATTAATGGTTTGTAACAAAAAAGTTCTTTATGAAAATTCTTTTTGCTTTTAATGATTTTGAACAGAAAATACTTTGATAATTCACCATTTCACCCACATAGCATGTGCAAGAAAGTAGAGAGGGTTACGGCAAAAACTGGATGCACTTCGTGTACAAAACGAACAATCTCTTTCGAAGTATCAGGGTTTCATACGGAAACTCGTCTGTTACAAAGGGATTTCATTTTTTTGAGCTTATTTGAACTCCAGAGTTTTTCTATGTTCAAAATGCACCATTCAAAGCCACATCATCAATTTTCAACCCTTACTTCATTTGTTATTTTTCATGCATTTACTGATTATTTTGAGCTATAAGACCTTGAAATTGAAAAGAATTTCAAATGAACTCTGAAAAGGTTGAAAGTTGGCATGGTATCATCATTTCACCCACATAGCATGTGCAACAAAGTAGAGAGGGTTACGACAAAAACTGGATGCACTTCGTGTACAAAACGGACAATCTCTTTCGAAGTATCAGGGTTTCATACGGAAAATCGCCTGTTACAAAGGGATTTCATTTTTTTGAACTTATTTGAACTCCATAGTTTTTCTGTGTTCAAAATGCACCATTCAAAGCCACATCATCAATTTTCAACCCTTTCTGACTTCATTTGTTATTTTTCATGCATTTACTGATTATTTTGAGCTATAAGACCGTGAAATTTAAAAGCATTTCAAATCAACTCTGAAAAGGTTGAAAGTTGGCATGGTATCATCATTTCACCCACATAGCATGTGCGAGAAAGTAGAGAGGGTTACGGCCAAAACTGGATGCACTTCGTGTACAAAACAGACAATCTCTTTTGAAGTATCAGGGTCTCATACGGAAACTCGTCTGTTACAAAGGGATTTCATTTTTTTGAACTTATTTGAACTCCATAGTTTTTCTGTGTTCAAAATGCACCATTCAAAGCCACATCATCAATTTTCAACCCTTTCTGACTTCATTTGTTATTTTTCATGCATTTACTGATTATTTTGAGCTATAAGACCCTGAAATTGAAAAGCATTTCAAATGAACTCTGAAAAGGTTGAAAGTTGGCATGGTATCATCATTTCACCCACATAGCATGTGCAAGAAAGTAGAGAGGGTTACGGCAAAAACTGGATGCACTTCGTGTACAAAACGGACAATATCTTTCGAAGTATCAGGGTTACATACGAAAACTCGTCCGTTACAAAGGGATTTCATTTTTTTTGAACTTATTTGAACTCCATAGTTTTTCTGTGTTCAAAATGCACCATTCAAAGCCACGTCATCAATTTTCAACCCTTTATGACTTCATTTGTTATTTTTCATGCATTTACTGATTATTTTGAGCTATAAGACCCTGAAATTGAAGGCAACATATAGCTCTCATGAATAGATAAGTGACCAAATTAATAGAAGTTCATCATCACATTAAAACCAAAGTACATACATAGTTCTCATTGAACAACATATAGCTCTCTAGAGCATCTAATTAAACCATACATTGAAATTATGTAAAAAAAATCAATGCAACAACAAATGCGATCATAATCGCAACCAAGGTAACAATTGATCCAACTACATAATGATACCAAGCCTCGGTATGAATGGCATATTTTCTAATCTTTGTAATCTTCAACCGCATTGCATCCATCTTGATCTTGTGATCATCGACGACATCCGCAACATGCAACTCCAATATCATCTTCTCCTCCTCAATTTCTTTTATTTTTTCCTTCAAGTAATTGTTTTCTTCTTCAACTAAATTTAACCTCTCGACAATAGGGTCGGTTGGAATTTCCGGTTCAACCACCTCCTAGATAAATAAAATTTATATCACGTTGGTCGGCATAATTGTCATACACAATAAATGAACCAGATAGTTATAAAAAGATAATATATACCACATCTGAATCATAGACAGGACGAGGGCCGACGGGGGCGGATACCAAAACCATCGCACTATATAATAACAAGGAATAATAAAAGTAAGAAAATTAGACAAGTATCTATCTGAAGTAAGAATTTCTTTCTTTCAGAAAAAAGATAAGAACAAGAGGCTCACCATGGTGGTGCCGGCGACGAGGTCGGCGCGGGCGATCGATGGCAGTGAAGACGGGGACGGGACGTGACGGACCGCTAAACCTGGAAAAATCGCGGGGAAAATGGAGCTCGGAGGTCGAGTTTCGAGAGGAGAAAGATTAACTAGTGTGGCTCAGACATTTCATCGAACACCTCATGTGCATAGGAGGTGAGCTAGAGCACCCAAATGCCCTCCCCCTCGCCGGCCAGAAAAAATAGAGCACTGTGGAGTGCTCTGCTGTGGCGATGGGGTATATATAGGCAGCTCATTTGTCCCGGTTCGTGGCTGAAACCGGGACTAAAGCCCAGCCATATGTCCGAGTTCAAGCCAAGAACCGGGACCAATGGTTGTGGGCCAGGAGCGATGCCCATTGGTCCTGGTTCGTGCCTAGAACCAGGACAAATGGGTCCACACGAACCGGGACCAATGCCCACGAGGCCCCGGCCGGCCCCCTAGGCTCACGAACCGGGTTGAATGCCCCCATGGGTCCTGGTTCGTGGCCGAACCGGGACTAATTGGCTGGTCAGGCCCGAACGAAAGCCATTTTTTCTACTAGTGGACTATATTCGGAATACATGCCTACATTACATTGATGAACTGGAGCTAGTTCTATGTCACCCTATGTTACAACTGTTGCATCAGAAATCGCATCCGACATAATTATCCATCATTGATCCATTGCCTACGAGCTTTTCACATATTGATCTTTGCTTGGTTACTTTTCCGTTGCCACTTTTACAATTACTACAAAACTGCTACTGTTACCGTTGCCACCGTTACCGTTACTTCCATACTACTTTGCTACTAAATACTTTGCTGCAGATATTAAGTTTCCAGGTGTGGTGGAATTGACAACTCAACTGCTAATACTTGAGAATATTCTTTGGATCCCCTTGTGTCGAATCAATAAACTTGGGTTGAATACTCTACCCTCGAAAACTGTTGCGATCCCCTATACTTGTGGGTTATCACCTATGAAGACAATCTAGAAGTTCCTGCTGCCAGATGCGCCAGCCAAGCACCATCCTGCCAACCATGAAATCCCAACGGAATGAATAGGCGGTGTTGGTCACCGGTTACACGGGCCCATTGAAGGAGCTGGTTTGACGTATCATGGATGATAGAACGAGACCATGGTGACATCCGAGGAGCCGAAAGGGTCGCTGGCATCGATGGGTACTGGGAAGCAGGTGCGCAGAATGTGGTCGAGGGCCTCTAGGGTAGGCTAGAAGTGAGTGTGTTAGCAACCTGGTTCTCAATCTGTTACTTCTCACACGAATTTAGTGGCGATTTAGGGTACAAACTGGGGATACACAAATTCGGGAAGAAGAAAGGAGAAGAACAAGTAGCCACTGCTGCCGGGTTCGTCGACCCACTGCATGCTTTCCTCTGTCTCGCCAACCTGGTAAGTAGGTGGACACTGATAACCCACAAGTATAGGGGATCATTTGTAGCCTTCTTCGATAAATAAGAGTGTAGAACCCAATGAGGAGCTAAAGGTAGAACAAATATTCCCTCAAGTTCTATCAACCACCGATACAACTCTACGCACACTTGAGTTTGCTTTACGAGAAACAAGTATGAAACTATTTTGCAGGTGTGATGCTAGAACTACTTTGCAATAATAGAACTAGAAGTACTTTGCAAGATAATAAAAGTTAGGTGTTTAGTGAAAGGGTTTGTGTCAACAAGAAAGTTATTTGTCCCTAGGCAATCGATAACAAGTACCGGTAATCATTCTTGTAATTTTATATGAGGGAGAGGCATGAGCTAACATATTTTCTCGACATGGATCATATGCACTTTTGATTGGAACTCTAGCAAGAATCCGCAACTACTAAAGATCATTAAGGTCGTGAAACCCAACCATAGCATTAAGTATCAAGTCCTCTTTATCCCATACGACGTAGCCCCACCTACTCAGGTTTAAGCTTTTGTCACTCTCGCAACCCACCATAAGCGAACCATAAAGATATCGCACCACCCCATAGCGGGGGGCCCTCACGTTTGCGTGAGAATGGAGGGCACCGTAGGACAGCACCATAAATAAAATATACAATCATACCAACCAAGATCATGATTAACCCACAGGACAAAACGGATCTACTCAAACATCATAGGATAACCATAGATCATTGGAAAATAATATATGGAGTTGAGCACCATGTTTAAGTAGAGATTACAGCGGGGATAAGGGGTGTTACACCGATGCATAGAGGGGGAGTGAGTTGGTGTTGGCGGTAGCAAGATTGTTGATGTAGATCGCTGTCACGATCCTTGCCCCGGCGGCACTCCGGCGCCACCGGGAGCGAGGGGGAGAGAGCCCCCTCCTTCTTCTTCTTCCTTGGACTCCCCCCTAGATGGGAGGAGGATCCCCCCTCTGGTCCATGGCCTCCATGGCGGTAGAGGGGAGGGAGCCCCTCCGAGATTGGATCTCTCTCTCTGTTCTCTTCTGTTTCGCGTTTCCCAGATCTGGCCGAAAACCGTTTCTTATATTCCGGGAGATCCGTAACTCCGATTGCGCTGAGATTTTAACATGATTTTCTTCCGGATATTAGCTTCCTTGCGCCCGAAGTAGAGCTCCAACCGACGTATGAGGTGAGCACAACCCAACACCATGCGCCTAGCTCAGGGGTGGTGCGCTGGTGTCTTGTGCCCTGTGTGGGCCTCCGTTTGCGGTGATTCGAACTCCCAAAAATCACATATATTCCAAAATAATTCTCTGTGAAACTTTATTGCATTTGGACTTCGTTTGATATGGATTTTCTACGATACAAAAAACATGCAAACAAATAGGAACTGGCACTAGCCACTGGATCAATAGGTTAGTCTAATTAATCATACAAAAAGGTGCCAAAAATATGTGAAAGTTGTATAATATTGGCATGAAACAATCAAAAATTAAAGATACGACGGAGACGTATCAGCATCCCCAAGCTTAATTCCTGCTCGTCCTCGAGTAGGTAAATGATAAAAAATATAATTTTTGATGTGGAATGCTACCTAACATAAACTTGATCATATGTCTATTCATGGCATGAATATTAAGACATAAGTGATTCAAAGAATAGTCTATAATTTGACATAAAGACATCAATACTCAGGCATCCCAACAAACAATCATATCTTTCAAAATATCAACGCCGAAGAAAGTTATCCCTACAAAATCATATAGTCTTGTCATGCTCTGTCTTCTTAACACAAAGTATTTATCATGCATAACCCCGATGACAAGCCGAGCAATTGGTTCATACTTTTTAACGCGCTTTAGCTTTTTCAACCCTCACGCAATACATGAGTGCAATCCATGGATATAGCACTACGGGTGGAATAGAGTATGATGATAGGGGTAAATATATATAAGACAAAAAGGTAAGAAAGTCTCACACCGACGCGGCTAACCAACGGGCTATGGAGATGCCCATCAATTGATATCAACATGAGGAGTAGGGATTGCCATGCAACGAATGCACTAAGAGCTATAAGTGTATGAAATCTCAATATGAAAACTAAGTGGGTGTGCATCTAATCCTATAATGGAAAATTCCCACTAGTATATGAAAGTGGCAACATAGGAGACTAAGCATGGTGCTACTTTGAAGCACAAGTGTGGTAAAGGATACTAACAATGCCCCTTCTCTCTCTTTTTTCTTTTTTTTCTTTCTTTCTTTTTCTTTCTTTCCTTTTTTCCTTTCCTTTCTTCTTTTTTTATCTTTTTCTTTTTCTTTTTCTCTCATTGTCCGGAGTCTCATCCCGACTTGTGGGGGAATCATAGACTCCATCGCCCTTTCCTCACTGGGGCACTGCTCTAAAAATGAATAATGATGATCATCACACTTCTATTTACTTATAACTCAAAAGAAATAAAAATTACAAGTCGATACCTTGACAAAGTATGACTCTATGTGAATGCCTCTGGCATGTACCAGGATGTGCAATGATCTAGCATAACATGTATGAAAAATGACCAACGGTGGCTGAGCCACAACTACTATGTCAGCTATATGATCATGCAAAGCAATATGACAATGAATGCTCAAGTCATCAAACGGAAGCGGTTGAAGTTGCATGGCAATATATCTCGAAATGGCCATGGAAAAGCCATAATAGGTAGGTATCGTGGCTGTTTTGAGGAAGATATAATAAGATTATGTGTGATAGAGCGCATCATATCACGGGGTTTGGATGCACCTGTGAAGTTTGCACTATGTCTCTATGTGAGAAAGGGCAATGCACGGTACCGTAGAGGCTAGCAAATTGCGGAAAGGTAAGAGTGTGTATAATCCATGGACTCACATTAGTCATAAAGAACTCATATACTTATTGCAAAAGTTTATTAGCCCTCGAAGCAAAGTACTACTACGCATGCCCCTAGGGGGATAGATTGGTAGGAAAAGACCATCGCTCATCCCCGACCGCCACTCATAAGGAAGACAATCAATAATAAATCATGCTCCAACTTCATAGCATAACGAGAGACTATACGTGCATGCTTCGGGAATCACAAACCTTAACACCTATATTCTTACTAAACACAACCATTTACTAGTACCTCCCACATATTCCATCTCTATATCGCAAAACTATTGCAAGGAATCAAACATATCATATTCAGTGATCCATAAGTTTTATGTAGAATTTCATGACTAACCATGCAATTGACCAATTCCTGTTGGCTCTCTAAATAGATATAAGTGAAGCATGAGAGAATAGTTCTTTCTACAAAAGACCATGCTCTAAAAAATATAAGTGAAGCAAAAGAGCATTCTTCAAACAACGGTTTTCTATGTGAAGAGAAACAGGCAATCCAAACTTCAAATGATATAAGTGAAGCACATGAAGCATTCTATAAAGCCATACTCAAAAGATATAAGTGAAGTGCAATGAGAATTCTATAAATCAACCATGGACTATCTCATACCAGCATGGTGCATAAAAGAAAAGTGAAAAACAAACACAAAAGATGCTCCAAGATTTGCACATATCACATGAACGAAACGAATCCGAAAACATACTAATATGTGTTGAAGAAACATGGGATGCCTTCCGGGGCATCCCCAAGCTTAGACACTTGAGTCTCCTTAAATATTTACTTGGGGTGCCTTGGGCATCGCCAAGCTTGAGCTCTTTCCTCTCCTCCTTCTCCTCACATCGAGACCTCCTCGATCTTCGAACACTTCATCCACACAAAACTTAACCGAACTTTAGTGGCGGGGTTAGTGAATATGGCAATGAAAACCCATCATGTACTTCTGTAACATTATCGTATAATTATAAACAAACATTACCCACTGTATGCTATCACAATTCTATGGCCCCAAGTCAAGGAGGCTTCAAAAAGAATTCAAACATACGCAAATAATGAAGCTATAACAGAAATCCGTGAAAACAGGACAGTCTGTAAAGATTTGAACATCCACCATACTTCTGTAACTCTTAAAATTCTGAAACAATTAGGAAAAATAAAAATTTTGTATAGCAAGACAGTGCAAAAAGTTTCAGAAGCTTTTGACGTTCCAGTAAAAAATGTAACATCACGCACTACAGCCAAAGTTTCTGTTTTGCACCGCAGAAACCAACAAGCAATGTAAACATCCTAAAGGCAAATCTTGGCACATTATTTTTATAATACAGTGGAATTGTACAAGGGGATAATTATTTTTGGTTGAAAATTTTCTGTAATTAAGATTCACAAAGTTTCCATGAGCATGAACAAAGTTCAAGGACGTCCCCCACTTTCATAATGCTCATCTCTCTCACTTTCGCTTTTCTTTTTGTGAAGTTTGAAGGTTCCTCTCTATATTATTATTTTTGAAACTATATAAAAGCACTTAACAGAAATAAATGACTCTCTAAAACTTCCGGGTTGCCTCCCTGGCAGCGATTTCTTTAAAGCCATTAAGCTAGGCATAAAGTGCTCAAGTAATGAATCCACCCGGATCCCAAGGTATATCAAAGCCAATTTTAATTAACAATGATTTGGAATTTAGTAGTGAGCACAAAGCAACATATATCATGCAATGAATAAGTCTAACTCTCTTCCTATGCATCGGCATGTCATACAAGAACAATTCATGCACATCAAGTAAAGGCCAATACATAGTATAAGCAGTTTCTTGCAATTTTATCGTGTTGGAAACATAGAGAGGCGGAGATGCAGCTCCTCTCTCATAATAATTGCAAGTAGGAGCAGCAAGCACATGCATATTATGTTCATCAAAATCATCATGTGTAATGGTAAAAGGCAACCCATCAATATAATCCTTAATAAGAGCAAACTTCTCCGATAGTGTAGTTTGGAGAATTCAAAAAAATAATAGGACTATCATGTGTGGGTGCAATAGCAACAATTTCATGTTTAACATAAGGAACAATAGCACGTTCATCTCCATAAGCATAACTTAAATCGGCATCATGGCCGCAAGCATAGAAATTATCAAGTTCATCAAAAAGGGATATTTCAAAAGAATCAACGGGATCATAGCATTCAACCTTCGGTAAGAACGAAGGGAAATTAAACAATGTATGAGTTGAAGAGTTACTCTCATTAGAAGGTGGACATGGGTAGCTAATCCGCTCTTCCTCCTTTTGTTCTTCGCTCTCCTCATCATCTTTTTCATCAAATGAGCTCACAGTTTCATCAATTTCTTCTTCCATAGACTCCTGCAAAATATTAATCTCTTCTCGGACAGCGAAGATTTTCTCAATAAATTCATCAATATCTGAATTATATTTATAATTATCATAGCAATATTTAAGGATGGCAATATTTTCAGGTCTATAAACTGAATCATCAAAAGCTTCAAACTTTTCAAACAAAGATTCAATTTCATAAGCACCCTTAAAAGCAACAAATTCTTCTATTTGTTCCACATCATAGTAATCATATATACCATTAGCATAAGAAGCCAAGGTTTCATTATCATTAAATTTGCATGAAAAGGGAAGGTGTGGAGCATTCATCCTAGAGCAACAAGTAAAATCATATCTCAGGCATAAATCCCGAGCATACCAATGCAACATATAAATTTGATCCCATAAAAGTTTCCCTTTTGTATCAACCAATAATCCCTAAAGTATTCATGTTGATCCAACGTTACTCCCATTATCAAGTTGAATGGGGTTTTCTTAGGATTATCAAAATAGTGCATAATATTTTTCACATAACAAGCATGGAGGGTTTTAGGAGGTTCCCCATCTCCATGAGTAGCAAGTACCACTAATTTTTTTGGTGTTTCGTGTTCCATATCCATACCTAAAGATAGAGAACAACTTAGAAAAGCAAATAAAAACTACTTAGTGATAAAGCAAACAAGCACACACGAGAATATTCACCCCACGCTATAACTCCCGGCAACGGCGCCACAAAAAGGTCTTGATAAACCACAAGTATAGAGGATCGTTTGTAGCCTTGTTCGATAAATAAGAGTGTAGAACCCAACGAGGAGCTAAAGGTAGAACAAATATTCCCTCAAGTTCTATCGACCACCGATACAACTCTACGCACACTTGACGTTTGCTTTACCGGAAACAAGTGTGAAACTATTTTGTAGGTGTGATGCTAGAACTACTTTGCAAGAATAAAACTAGAAGTACTTTGTAAGATAATAAAAGTTAGGTGTTTAGTAAAAGGGTTTGTGTCAACAAGAAAGTTATTTGTCCCTAGGCAATCGATAACAAGTACCGGTAATCATTCTTGTAATTTTATATGAGAGAGAGGCATGAGCTAACATACTTTCTCTACTTGGGTCATATGCACTTATGTTTGGAACTCTAGCAAGCATCCGCAACTACTAAAGATCATTAAGGTCGTGAAACCCAACCATAGCATTAAGTATCAAGTCCTCTTTACCCCATATGACATAGCCCACCTACTCGGGTTTAAGCTTCTGTCACTCTCGCAACCCACCATAAGCGAACCATGAACATATTGCAACACCCTACAGCGGGGGCCCCTCACGTTTGCGCGAGAACGGAGGGCACCATAGGACAGCATCATAAATAAAATATACAATCATACCAACCAAGATCACGATTAACCCACAGGACAAAACGGATCTACTCAAACATCGTAGGATAACCATAGATCATTGGGAAATAATATATGGAGTTGAGCACCATGTTTAACTAGAGATTACAGCGGGGAGAAGGGGTGTTACACCATTGCATAGAGGGGGAGAGAGTTGGTGTTGACGGTAGCAAGATTGTTGATGTTGATCGCCATCACGATCCTTGCCCCGGCGGCACTCCGGTAACACCGGGAGCGAGGGGGAGAGAGCCCCCCTCCTTCTTCTTCTTCCTTGGCCTCCCCCCTAGATGGGAGAAGGATCCCCCCTCTGGTCCATGGCCTCCATGGCGGCGGAGGGGTGGGAGCCCCTCTGAGACTGGATCTCCCTCTCTGTTATCTTCTGTTTCGCGTTTCCCAGATCTGGCCGAAAACCGTTTATTTTATTCCGGGAGATCCGTAACTCCGATTGCACTGTGATTTTAACACGTTTTTTTTTCGGATATAAGCTTCCTTGCTCCCGAAGTAGAGCTCCAACCGACGTACGAGGTGAGCACAACCCACCACCACGCGCCTGGCTCAGGGGTGGTGCGCTGGTGTCTTGTGCCCTGTGTGGGCCTCCGTTTGCGGTGATTCCAACTCCCAAAAATCACATATATTCTAAAATAGTTCTCCATGAAATTTTATTGCATTTGGACTTTGTTTGATATGAATTTTCTGTGATACAAAAAAATGCAAAAAACAGGAACTGGCACTGGGCACTGGATCAATAGGTTAGTCCAATAAATCATGTAAAAAGGTGCCAAAATATGTGAAAGTTGTATAATATTGGCATGAAACAATCAAAAATTATAGATACGACGGAGACGTATCAGACAGCAGGTGGCTCGCGCCCATTCGGGACCATGCACTCTTGGGTTGGGCCTCCGCTGCCTTCAGGCCGAGCAGGCTGCGAGGCCATGGAAGCACTATCTGCTGGGGCCCGGATGTCAGTGGCGCTAACATCCCCCTCTCCTTGCGAAGATGCTTATCCCCAAGCCTCGGCATCAATGAATCAAGGTTGCAGCTTTGCCTTGTTCTCCCATGTGTCGTTCACAGCGGCGTGGTCAGACCAGCGGATGAGGACCTACTCGACCATGGCACCGTTCATGCGCTTCTAGTGGCCACATATGATGGCAGCTGGGGCGGCGGGGACGGCGGATGCTACTAGCAGTTATGGCTCGACGGTAGTACCTGGAAGCAGGGCGCGGTGAAGATGGCACACGTGGAAAACATGGTGCACGCACACTATGGCGGCTTCAGCTTTGTACGCCATGTCGTTAACCTTGGGGATGATGTCATAGGGCCCATAGTAGCGGAAAACTAGCTTGTGGTTGGCACGATTTGCAATGGAGGTTTGGATGTACGGCTGGTGCCTGAGGAAGACTTGCTCACCGAAGGAGAAGGTGCAATCAGAGTGCTTCTTTTCAGCTTGGTGCTTCATGCACAGCCGGGCACATTGCAAATGCTGTTGGAGGGTCCTGCATGGTCGTTCGCTTGTCAAGCCATGATTGCAGCGTCAGCGAGCTATGGTTGCAGCGCCGGAACTGTGCAAGACGAAGTAGTTGCGATTCGCCTATAGCTAGAGGCTCTCGCCCGTACATGGCCTTGATTGGAGACATTCAAATCGCCATGTGGCTTGAAGAATTGTACCAGAATTGTGCGAGAGGGATCCAGTTGTAGTTCGTTTTTGCTATTGGGCATTGCTGCCGAGTAGATGACAGTGAGAGAATGGGAGGAAGATGGAATTCGGAAATTTAATTAGACAGATATGTTGATTCATTTTTTTTCATGTCATGTGTGCAATATGTAATTGAATGTGTGAATTTTGCTATTTGAGAATGAACGTAAATATTGCTACTATGTGAATGAATGTCAGATTTGCATGGCTTTGTGGTATTGAATGGCATTTCACAATGTGATTTTGAATGAAATTTTTGCAATGTGATGTTGAATGGAAATTTTAATTTGATTTTAAATTAAGGTGTAAGAAACTCCGGGTTTTATTATGGTGAAATTATGTGCATTAGAATTATAACGTCTGACCGTGCTGGAGATGCTCTTATCTGAATGAATTTGTTTGTGCCTCAGAACATCCCTGATTTCATGATGGGAGCAGACTCAAATGCTTGAAGAGCATGATCCGTCAAAGTTGAGCACGACGGAGAGAATCGCGGTCATAGCGACAACAGAGAACCAAGGTGCTTCTTGCGGATCATTTAGTTTTCTTGTGCATAAAGAAGAGCGACGATTCATTCCATCAGTGCCCAAGCACATGCGTCGCATGTATGCTCAATCCCTTAGCATCAAAGACGAATTCGCTCCACCGTTTCCTCAAAAGGAGGATTCATTCATTTCCTTCCCTAGTCATGTCCGCAGAACAGCGGCATACATCGTCTGTTAGTTCCATTTCTTACCATAAACAAATAAGAAGTCTGTCCCAGTAGCAGCATTGATACTGAATAGACGCAAATTAATTAAACCCACGGAAGCATCATAGGAACAGAACGTCATTAGAAGGCCAACTTCTTTGCGTCATCATAGGAAACACAAATTCGAAAACACACAAGAACAAAACGTCATAGGAAACTATGCTGAAATGAACGGCAACACACAAATAGCAAGTGCAACACGGAGAAATGAACCACACGGAGCAGCAACAGACAAGTGCTAACGCCATGACCGAAGCAAGTTTAATCTCCCTTCATGCCAGTTCCGATATTGCCTGCAGAAAGCAGATAACAGATAGCAGCTCACACAACATAGAAAAGTAATAATCCCAATTTATGGTTGACTAGGGTGTCATATATACAAGCCCAACTTCTTTCTGGAGCACGTCACAAGCCCCATGCACAACACACACAACGGAAGAAGAACCTACAGCAGAGAATTCACTTGTTCATTTGAGCCGACCGAAATTTAATCCTTGATACCTGTGGAGCAACAAATGCCATCGGTTAGACCGATTTGTAATATCCATTCTTGGAAAAGCTGTTGAAGTTATCTCGCATTTTTCTGTATGACTCAAATAGTAAACATTAATTACCTTTAACATTATCGAAATTGTGCCAAAAGCTCGAAGTTGAATCGACCCAGCATGATTATTAGACAAAATCAATAGTACAAAGAGAGAACATCAATAACATTAACGTGAAATGTTTTCCCTACAAAAAATAATGTGAAATGGCACGCCCTATTAATAACACAAGTTCAAAGCCACGTAAAACTAAGGTGATCTTAGCTATCAAATATTTGCATTTAGGGGACAACAAACAAATTGTCACCAAACTAGGAAGACCCATAAGCACAGGGAAAAAATGTAATCCAGAAACTAGCAATGGTAAAACAAGAAATACCCTTGAAGGGGGTAAGGAAAACATGGCATTCTGCTACTTCAAACAAATAATATAGTTACCTGTGAAAAAATACATCAAGATAGCACTGGACAAATCATATGAAACCAACGAACAGAAGACCAAATAGATGCCCAGAAAACTCGTAGATTTTTAGTGTTTTATACTACTATACAGGAAAATTCGGTTTTTGCTTCTACTAACGAACTTACTTCGGTTGGTGTGTTGTTACTACGGTTAACCCAAAGAAAACCAAGCTTAGGTTAGGATGTGCGAAGGAACAACCCAAATGAGCTTCCCACGCGCGCAGCATGTCGCTATGGATTAAATTTTTCCACGCGAGGGCGTCTAACACGTGCAACTCCTTTGGGGCAAACTGGTCACACCTGCACACAAGGCCTAGTTTGTGGAACTTTTGTTGCAGTGAGATGGATATTGTAGCCAGCTTGTTGCCTTGTTGGTTTAGTCCCACCTCGCGAGGCTAGGCTCAAGGGGGCAAGGAGCTCAGCTATATAACATCGTAGGGTGCAACAAGTGCTAGCCACGCAGCTGGCTTATTCATTGGACATGGCCCAAACCGAATTAACGGATAACCGAACTTTTGGTTTCCTACTTTTTATGTCATTTTTGGTTAGTAACCAAAATATTTACTAATAGAAATTTTGGCTTATACCAAATGTCGAGGCCTAGTTGGGGTGGATGCTGGGAAAACTATTGAACTAGATAAGTTACAACTCGTCTCGAAGTAACTTGTCTGGTCCAATGGTTGTTCACAGCATCCACAAAGGGTCTGGCTATCCAAATCAAACTCAATGATGCCAGCACTCAGGTTCAAGAAAAATGCCAAAACTACCTTTAAAAGGAAATTCTCAATCAGAACACAATACTTGTCCATAATAATGGCTGTGGGAAAAATAACTCATAGAAGCCTTGAGTGGAAGCGAGATGGAGACTAGGTCACCAAATTTGCTGGTCTCCGATGAGTAAAGAGAGGCGTTTGAGCTGGTGCAAGTTGTACTCGTTGTTGCCTACGAAGACAACCTAGAAGTTCCTGCGGCCAGATGCGCCGGCCAAGCACCATCCCGCCAACCATGAAATCCCAAGGGAATGAATACGCGGTGTTGGTCACCGGTTACATAGGCCCATTGCAGGAGCTGGTTCGACGTATCATGGATGATAGAACGAGGCCATGGTGACATCCGAGGAGCCGAAAGGGTCGCTGGCCTCGATGGGTACTGGGAAGCAGGTGTGCAGAATGCGGTCGAGGGCCTCTAGGGTAGGCTGTAAGTGAGTGTGTTAGCAACCTGGTTCTCGATCTGTTACTTCTCACACGAATTTAGTGGCGATTTAGGGTACAAACTGAGGATACACGAATTCGGGAAGAAGAAAGGAGAAGAACAAGTAGCCGCTGCCGCCGGGTTCGTTGATCCACTGCAAGCGTTCCTCTGTCTCGCCAACCAGGTAAGTAGGTCGACAGAAGGTGGCTCACGCCCATTCGGGGCCATGCACTCTCGGGTTGGAACTCCGCTGCCTTCAGGCCGAGCAGGCTGTGAGGCCATGGAAGCACTATCTGCTGGGGCCCGGATGTCAGTGGCGCTAACATCCACCTCTCCTTACGAAGATGCTTATCCCCAAGCCTCAGCATCAAGGAATGAAGCTTGCAGCTTTTTCTTGTTCTCCCATGTATCGTTCACGGCAGCGCGGTCAGACCAGCGGATGAGGACCTACTCGACCATGACACCATTCATGCGCTTCCAGTGGCCGCATATGATGGCAGCTGGGGTGGCGGGGACGGCGGATGCTACTAGCAGTTATGGCTCGATGGTAGTACCTGGAGGCAGGGCGCGGTGAAGATGGGACACGTGGAAAACAGGGTGCACGCACGCTATGGCAGCTTCGGCTTTGTACGCCACGTCGTTGACCTTAGGGATGATGTCATAGGGAACATAGTAGCGGAAAACTAGCTTGTGGTTGGCACGATTGGCAATGGAGGTTTTGATGTACGGCTGGTGCCTGAGGAAGACTTTCTCACCAAAGGAGAAGGTGCAATCAGAGCACTTCTTGTCAGCTTGGTGCTTCATGCATAGCCGGGCACATTGCAAATGCTGTTGGAGGAGGTCCTGCACGGTCGCTCGCTTGTCGAGCCATGATTGCAGCGCCAGCGAGCCATGATCGCAGCGCCGGAACTGTGCACGCCGAAGTAGTTGCGATTCGCCTATCGCTAGAGGCTCTCGCCCGTACATGGCCTTGATTGGAGACATTCAGATCGCCGCGTGGGTTGAAGAATTGTACCAGAATTGTGCGAGAGGGATGCAGTTGTTGTTTGTTTTTGCTGTTGGGCATTGCTGCCGAGTAGATGAGAGTGAGAGAATGGGAGGAAAATTCGGAGATTTAATTAGACAGATATGTTGATTCATTTTTTTTCATGTTCTGTGTGCAATGTGTAATTGAATGTGTGAATTTTGCTATTTGTGAATGAACGTAAATATTGCTATGTGAATGAATGTCAGATTTGCATGGATTTGTGATATTGAATGGCATTTTCACAATGTGATTTTGAATGAAATTTTTGCAATGTGATGTTGAATGGAAATTTTGAATTTGATTTTAAATTATGGTGTTAGAAACTCCGGGTTTTATTATGGTCAAATTATGTGCATTAGAATTATAACGTCTGACACTGCTGGAGATGCTCTTATCTGAGAGAATTTGTTTGTCCCACATAACATCCCTTATTTCATGGTGGGAGCAGACTCAAATGCTTGAATAGCATGATCCGTCAAAGTTGAGCACTACGGAGAGAATCGCGGTCATAGCGACCTCAGAGAACCAAGGTGCTTCTTGCGGATCATTCAATTTTCTTGTGCATAAAGAAGAGCGACGATTCATTCCATCAGTGCCCAAGCACATCCGTCGCATGTATGCTCAATCCCTTAGCATCAAAGAAGAATTCGCTCCACCGTTTGCTCAAAAAAGGAGGATTCATTCATTCCCTTCCCTAGTCATGTCCGCAGAACAGCGGCATACATCGTCTGTTAGTTCCATTGCTTACCATAAACAAATAAGAAGTCTGTCCCAGTAGCAGCATTGATACTGGATAGACGCAAATTAATTAAACCCACAGAATCATCATAGGAACAAAACGTCATTAGAAGGCCAACTTCTTTGTGTCATCATAGGAAACACAAATTCGAAAACACACAAGAACAAAACGTCATAGGAAACTATGCTGAAAAAAACGGCAACACACAAATAGCAAGTGCAACGCGGAGAAATGAACCACATGGAGCAGCAACAGACCAGTGCTAACGCCATGACCGAAGCAAGTTTAATCTCCCTTCATGCCAGTTCCGATATTGCCTGCAGAAAGCAGATGACAGATAGCAGCTCACACAACATAGAAAAGTAATAATCCCAATTTATGGTTGACTAGGGTGTCATATATACAAGCCCAGCTTCTTTCTGGAGCACGTCACAAGCCCCATGCACAACACACACAACGGAAGAAGAACCTACAGCAGAGAATTCACTTGTTCATTTGAGCCGACCGAAATTTAATCCTTGATACCTGTGGAGCAACAAATGCCATCGGTTACACCGATTTGTAATATCCATTCTTGGAAAAGCTGTTGAAGTTATCTCGCATTTTTTTGTATGACTCAAATAGTAAACATTAATTACCTTTAACATTATCGAAATTGTGCCAAAAGCTCGAAGTTGAATCGACCCAGCATGATTATTAGACAAAATCAATAGTACAAAGAGAGAACATCAATAACATTAACGTGAAATGTTTTCCCTACAAAAAATAATGTGAAATGGCACGCCCTATTAATAACACAAGTTCAAAGCCACGTAAAACTAAGGTGATCTTAGCTATCAAATATTTGCATTTAGGGGACAACAAACAAATTGTCACCAAACTAGGAAGACCCATAAGCACAGGGAAAAAATGTAATCCAGAAACTAGCAATGGTAAAACAAGAAATACCCTTGAAGGGGGTAAGGAAAACATGGCATTCTGCTACTTCAAACAAATAATATAGTTACCTGTGAAAAAATACATCAAGATAGCACTGGACAAATCATATGAAACCAACGAACAGAAGACCAAATAGATGCCCAGAAAACTCGTAGATTTTTAGTGTTTTATACTACTATACAGGAACATTCGGTTTTTGCTTCTACTAACGAACTTACTTCGGTTGGTGTGTTGTTACTACGGTTAACCCAAAGAAAACCAAGCTTAGGTTAGGATGTGCGAAGGAACAACCCAAATGAGCTTCCCACGCGCGCACCATGTCGCTATGGATTAAATATTTCCACGCGAGGGCGTCTAACACGTGCAACTCCTTTGGGGCAAACTGGTCACACCTGCACACAAGGCCCAGTTTGTGGAACTATTGTTGCAGTGAGATGGATATTGTAGCCAGCTTGTTGCCTTGTTGGTTTAGTCCCACCTCGCGAGGCTAGGCTCAAGGGGGCAAGGAGCTCAGCTATATAACATCGTAGGGTGCAACAAGTGCTAGCCACGCAGCTGGCTTATTCATTGGACATGGCCCAAACCGAATTAACGGATAACCGAACTTTTGGTTTCCTACTTTTTATGTCATTTTGGTTAGTAAAAAAAATATTTACTAATAGAAATTTTGGCTTATACCAAATGTCAAGGCCTAGTTGGGGTGGATGCTGGGAAAACTATTGAACTAGATAAGTTACAACTCGTCTCGAAGTAACTTGTCTGGTCCAATGGTTGTTCACAGCATCCACAAAGGGTCTGGCTATCCAAATCAAACTCAATGATGCCAGCACTCAGGTTCAAGAAAAATGCCAAAACTACCTTTAAAATGAAATTCTCAATCAGAACACAATACTTGTCCATAATAATGGCTGTGGGAAAAATAACTCATAGAAGCCTTGAGTGGAAGCGAGATGGAGACTAGGTCACCAAATTTGCTGGTCTCCGATGAGTAAAGAGAGGCGTTTGAGCTGGTGCAAGTTGTACTCGTTGTTGCCTACGAAGACAACCTAGAAGTTCCTGCTGCCAGATGCGCCGGCCAAGCACCATCCCGCCAACCATGAAATCCCAAGGGAATGAATACGCGGTGTTGGTCACCGGTTACATAGGCCCATTGCAGGAGCTGGTTCGACGTATCATGGATGATAGAACGAGGCCATGGTGACATCCGAGGAGCCGAAAGGGTGGGTACTGGGAAGCAGGTGCACAGGCTGCGAACCATGGAAGCACTATCCGCTGGGGCCCGGATGTCACTGGCGCTGACATCCCCCTCTCCTTGTGAAGATGCTTATCCCCAAGCCTCGGCATCAAGGAATCAAGCTTGCAGCTTTGCCTTGTTCTCCCAGGTGTCGTTCACGGCGGCCCGGTCAGACCGGCGGATGAGGACCTACTCGACCATGGCACCGTTCATGCGCTTCCAGCAGCCACATATGATGGCGGCTGGGGCGGCGGGGACGGCGGATGCTACTAGCAGTTATGGCTCGATGGTAGTACCTGGAAGCAGGGCGCGGTGAAGATGGGACACGTGGAAAACAGGGTGCACGCACGCTATGGCAGCTTCGGCTTTGTAGGCCACGTCGTTGACCTTCGGGATGATGTCATAGGGCCCATAGTAGCGGAAAAGTAGCTTGTAGTTGGCACGATTGGCAATGGAGGTTTGGATGTATGGCTGGTGCCTGAGGAAGACTTGCTCACCGAAGGAGAAGGTGCAATCAGAGCGCTTCTTGTCAGCTTGGTGCTTCATGCACAGCCGGGCACATTGCAAATGGTGGAGGCGGTCCTGCATGGTCGCTCGCTTGTCGAGCCATGATTGCAGCGCCGGAACTATGCACGCCGAAGTAGTTGCGATTCTCCTATGGCTAGAGGCTCTCGCCCGTACATGGCCTTGATTGGAGACATTCAGATCGCCGAGTGGCTTGAAGAATTGTACCAAAATTGTGCGAGAGGGATCCAGTGGCTCCAGCGCCGCGGGCAAGTGAGTGAAACACTGTAAGTGAAATTTTGCAATGTGATATTGAATGGCAATGAATTTGATTTGACATTATGATGTTCGAAACTTTGGATTTGATTATGACTGAATTATGTGCATTAGAATTAAAACATTTGATATATTTGCGGCGTAAAACCATGAATAAACATAAAGTACAGGTTAAGACAACGGAGGAAAACTTTTTCTTCCCTAACCCTTGGCGGCTAGGGCAAACTCTCCCCTCTAGGCTTTGCCGGCAAACCCGTGTATTCGTCTCCCCTCTGCCTACCGCTCGGGCGGTCAATGGTGGGAGGGGAATCCTGATGCCTCCACTCTAGTTAGTAGTTTACGTTAGTGTTTTTAGTCCTTGCAGGTGCGGCCCTCGGGTGAATGGCGGTGCTTTTTCTTCGAGTTTGTCTTCTAGGCTTCCATCGTTCTCGAATTCATCCATCTGGACGTAGTCGATGGAGCTCCTGTATAGATTCCTGCCGTCTCCATGGGGCGGTCAAGTTAGGGTTTCTCGTTGTGTAGCGAGATTTGGTTTCAAGTGCTTCAGATCTATTCAAGGACTCAATGGCGACAGATTGTGGCTCCAGGGCACTGGTCCTTAGGGGCACGTGCAGGAAGACTTCCTGAGTGCCATCAACAAGTTCAAGTCGGCTCCGATAAGAGAGCGGCCACATAAGGGCGTTGTTCTAGCAGCAGTGGTGGTCATTCAATGTTGCTTTGTACTTGCGGTAAACTTTCATAATAGATATAGATCATTTTCGCAAGAGAAAAAAAGACAGACAGCAAAAAAATAGGGCTGCGAAATAGGGGTTGATGCTGGAGTTTGAGACTTTTTTGTGGCTATATTTGGGGGCAGCCCAAGAAAGTTGCTTAGGGTGGTTGTTTTAGGCCATGTTTTTTTTGGCTTTTGCTTCTGATTTTGCAGTTTTTCCACTTTGACAAAAAAGCCACAAAAGCTCCTAAATAGGAGCTTTTTGCTTCAGCTTTTGGCTTATGAATCAAACTTGTTATATGATGGTATACGCCAAAAGCCGAAGCAAAAAAAACACCTATTTAGAAGCTTTTGTGGCTTTTTTGCCAAAGTGAAAAAGCTGTAAAGGAGAAGCAAAAGCCCAAAGAATCAGGGCCTTAGTGTCTACTGCTGGAGATGCTCTTACCTTCGTGCTCCAGGACACCCCTGATTTCACGGCAAGATGCTTGAGTAGCATAATCCCTCAAAGTCGAGCACGACGGGCGGAGTCACGGTGTAGCAACCCTCTCAGAAACCAAGGTGCTTCTAGGATTTCCCGGATCATTCAGCTTCTGTAAATAAAGAAGAAATCAACGATTCATTTCATCACTAGTTAGAAGAAAAACTGCCTGTCCCAGTAGCAGCATTGTTAATGAATAAGCAAATTAATTCAACCCATAGAAGCATCCTGGGAGCAATGCCATCTCTTTGGAATACAAATTCGATAACACATAAGAGAACAAAACGTCATAGGACACTGGCAAACCATGCTGGGGGAAAATGCACAACACAGAAAATAGTATGCGCAGAAAATTCAGCGGACAGGGCCGGTTCTAGCTGATGCGCTAACCAAAGCAAAGTTAACTTCCCTTCGCGGCAGTTCGGATATTGCCTGCGGAAATCAGGCGGCAGCTCACAGCTTACAAGACTAATCGTTTCAAGTTATGGTTGACCAGGACATGTTAATTCCCCTGTGAAGCGCATCATAAGCCCCATGCACAGCATACAGAATGGAAGGAGAACCTACAGCAATTAATCCACATCTGCATCGCAGCCAACGTAAACCTGACCCTCCGATACCTGCAGAGCAACCAATGCCATCAGTCGGACTGATTTGTAATATCCAGTCATGGAAAAGCTGTTAAAGTTATCTCACATTTTTGCATGATTCAAATAGTAAACACCATTAGCTATCTCACAATGCAGCATGCTTCGGAATTATGGAAATTGTGCCAAAACGGTACAAAGGGAAAACACCAATAATGTGAAATGTTTTCCCTACAAAATAAATAATGTGAAATGGCACACCGATATCAATTATTTACATTGAGGGAACAGAAAATAAATTGTCCTCAAACTTGAAAGACCCTTGATCACAGGGGGCAAGAAAGCAATCTAGCAACTAGCAGAAGTAAAAGACAGATATATAGTTACCTGCCCAATCAACTCATTATGATAGTACTGGGCAAATCATATTATGTATTGTGCAAAAGTTTGGCTCCATCGCGCCCAGCACCAATATCCGCATCTAGAACAATAAGAAGGCAATGAACCAATGAGATTCTAAGGAACAGTCAAATAGATGTGAGGGCGCATTAGGTATTTAGATGAACACACATCTCTAATTTGAGTAAAACAATTTAGGTTTGATGCAACACTAAGAATAGATAAACTGAACCATATGTCATATCTACTAACTATACAGCACAAAGAATAGCCCAATAACAGTATATACTCCTTTCAATTCATAATTAATATCTCTATCCCACAAAAGCATGTGTGGACTTAATTTTCATTACAATTCCAAAATTTGACATTTCAAACATACTAACTGAAAGTATGAAATAAAGTTTATATAGATCTGTCTCCAAGCAAGATATCTACTACGAGATACACAGATTTAGTACTCACAAACAACATAACAAATTAAAATTGCCCTTGCACTTATTATACATAGTATTTGCCAATCGACCTCCAATATATTATTTCTGCAAATCTTCTTGTTCGTTATTTTATTCTATTATAACCAGATAAGATGCTTGCTACCACCTGTGACTCAAACCACATAACTCAACAATAATAATCCAATAATATAAAATAACTTGGTATTATTTCACCATCAGTATAGACCCCTTCAAATGGAAGACAGCAAAACCAGCATTTAACTCTAAAAAGTTTCTTCGAGTGCAATGATTTGAGCTGGAGCGTGAGGACACCAACGAATGACCACAGTAACACCACATTATTGTCCTCAGCGAACCCTGCAACAATTGGGCGCTCTCTCTCGTCGTCTGGATTCAGGGAAAGCAGCTTGTCCAATTCAATACTTCTTTCCAGCACCCATGAAGCCGCACCATCGCAATCGCTGTTCCACTTCCACAATTGGGCGCTAAAGCCTGCCACAACGAAGAAACCAAGCCGACCACCCTCCACCCGCACAACCGAGAAGTCGTAATGGGCCAGGTCACGGACGTCTAATGGAAGATGTATCACATTCAGGCTCTGGCTATCCAGATCAAACGCAAGGATGGCAGGACCATGAGCGAGCGACCAGTAACAGGAACCCTCGATGAGCACAAAGGATAGTTCATAGAAATGGAGGTGGAACGATAGCTCATAGGAGCATTGGGCGGAAGCGGTGTGGAGACGAGGTCACCCCATTCGCCGGTCGCCGACGAGTAAACGGAGGCAACCGCTCGTGTAGGCTCTACCTCGCTGTTGCCTACGAAAAGACAACCTGGAAGTGGCCGGCAGCAGCACGAAGCACCGCCCCGCCGACCGAGTCGTCCTCGTCAAACCTTGGGGGACGTCAAGGCGGTGCTGGTCGCCGGTGATGGGGTCCCACACCAGGAGCTGGTCCTTACTACGGAGGAAGAGCACGAGGCCATGGCGGCATCCGGGGGGGTCCCCGGCGCGGATCGGGAAGGCGAAGCGGGCCTGCGGGACGGGTTGGGGGCCTCCAGGATAGGTTGGAAGTGGGTGGAGTCAATATCTTCGACGAAGCAGCCGAGGAGGGGAGGGTTGCGGCGGCGGTGGTGCCGCGGAAGCGGCGGCAGAAGCAGGGGTCGGAGGCGAGGCGGCGCCAGCGCCTGCAGACGGCGGAGGCGCGGGGGAGGGAGGAGGGCAGCGGGGGGAGGCGGAGGAGGATCTCGGAGAGGAGGTCGTCGTCGTCCAGCGGCGCCGGCGAGAGGGGGCGACGGCGGGGCCTGCTCATCTTGGATCTCATCTCGACCGCTCACCTCACACGATGCGTTTTTTTAGGTACCACACGATGCGGGCTGAGAGAGTGGAGTAAGGTACAATGTAGAGGGCCGGGCCGGGGCGGGATGGGAAATCAGTCCAAAATCATGTTGGGCAGTCCAAATAGCTTCGGAACATTGTCTAAATAAAAAGTTGAAACCAGAGTCTTCATTGTTTCAGTCCACTTCTTTTGATTTGTACACCCTCTGTTCCCTTTTATAAGACGTTTAGACAACTCAGACAGTGTCCAAAACAGTTCAATATCAACTATCCAAAACATCTTGTCTTATAAAAGAGAAAAGAGAACGGAGGGAGTAGTATATTTGATAAACATAGAAATAAAAAACTATGACTGAAATGCCATGTCCGTTCGAATGCGAGTGTATGACATTTATTTAGTCCATATTCACGGAATGACATAGTAAAGAAGAAACTTGCATTTATTGATGATAGTATATATTAGTGCATAACAGTACTAATTAACACATCCACCAGGTCCTCCATAGCTGAACTTGTCAGCCCTGAATTCACTAACTCGATAACATGCCGCATCGGTTACCCTAGAATGAAGGTTAGGCATTGGAAGATAACCATGCCCATCATTATTGACATACTGCACATTTTGAAATGAAAGCAGAGTCTCCTCCCGGCCAGCGCCCATTGCCCATGGGAGGGCTGGGGGTCCTGACAAGAGAGCTAGTGTAGCCGCCCCAAGTTACATAATTTGCATGATCGAACAAGCTTTCGAAAAGACTCCGTGGCCAAAACCCCACCGGAGCAAACTTTTCACCAACATGGGCAAAGTGTAACCACCAATCTCCATTCTTTTTACTCTGTAAAATGGAAATAGTTGAAATGCACTTGTTATATGGAAACTCTCACTCAAATCATTCTAAAATATATCAGAACAACCTGATATCCAGTAAATACACTAGTAGAAAACAGGGCATTGATTCGGCCCTCGTAATACCATTAATCTCGGTTCGCTCACGAACCGGGACCAAAGGAGGCAACTATCCCGGTTTGTGAGCCCAGGGGGCCGGCCGGGCCACATGGGCCATTGGTCCCGGTTCGTCTGGACCTTTTGGTCCCAGTTCCATGCACGAGCCGAGACCAATGCGCCTCGCCCCTGGCCCATGACCATTAGTCCCGATTTGTGCCACAAACCGGGACTAAAGGGTTGGTCCTCGTTGCGGTCAGATTTTAGTCCCACCTCGCCAACCGAAGGGCGCTCACACCGGTTTATAAGCCCGTCCCTCTCTGTCTTGTTGAGCTCCTCTTAAAGTGAAAATAGATGCCCTTATACAGGGAATTTGACCTAAATTCCGAGTAAATCTCATTGAAATTCATAGAAATTTATTATGAATTTAGGTTGAATTCTCTCTATAGGCGCATCTATGCTCATTTTGTTATGTTGGGGTTGGCGATCTTTACAGACTTTTTGTGTGTTGAATATGCACCATTCAAAATCAGTCTCTGCTTTGAATGGTTCATTTTGAACACACAAAAAGTCTGGAGTTCAAATAAGTTCAAGAAAATGAAATCCCTTTGTAACAGATGAGTTTTCGTCCGAAACCCTGATACTTCGAAAGAGATTGTCCATTTTGTTCACGAAGTGCATCCAGCTTTTGCCGTAACCCTCTCAACTTTTTAGCACATGCTATGTGGGTGAAATGATGATACCATGCCAACTTTCAACCTTTTCAGAGCTCATTTGTAGGGCTTTTCAATTTCAGGGTCATTTAGCTCAAAACAATCCGTCACTGCATGAAAAATAACAAATGAAGTCAGAAAGGGTTGAAAATTGATGATGTGGCTTTGAATGGTGCATTTTGAACACACAAAAAGTCTGGAGTTCAAATAAGTTCAAGAAAATGAAATCCCTTTGTAACAGATGAGTTTTCCTCCGAAACCCTGATACTTCGAAAGAGATTGTCCATTTTGTTCACGAAGTGCATCCAGCTTTTGCCGGGACCCTCTCAACTTTTTAGCACATGCTATGTGGGTGAAATGATGATACCATGCCAACTTTCAACCTTTTCAGAGTTCATTTGTAGGGTTTTTCAATTTCAGGTTCATTTGAAATGCTTTTCAATTTTAGGGTCTTATAGCTCAAAATAATTAGTAAATGCATGAAAAATAACAAATGAAGTCAGAAAGGATTGAAAAATGATGATGTGGCTTTGAATGGTGCATTTTGAACACACAAAAAGTCAGGAGTTCAAATAAGTTTTAAAAAATGAAATCCCTTTGTAACAGACGAGTTTCCGTATGAAATCCTGATACTTTGAAAGAGATTGTCCGTTTTGTACACGAAGTGCATCCAGTTTTTGCCGTAACCCTCTCAACTTTCTTGCACATGCTATGTGGATGAAATGATGATACCATGCCAACTTTCAACCTTTTCAGAGTTCATTTGAAATGCTTTTCAATTTTAGGGTCTTATAGCTCAAAATAATCAGTAAATGCATGAAAAATGGTGCATGAAAAATAACAAATAAAATAAATATGTAATTAGAAACAAAATAATATAAACTTTATTAAAATATATAAGTAGAAACAAAATAAAATAAACTTTAATAAAATTTATGAAACTAAAATTAACAAAGTATTTTCTGTTCAAAACATTATAAGAAACCTCTAGTATTATTGAAACTAAAATTATATAAAATTGATGCAACTAAAATTATCGAAGTATTTTCTGTTCAAAATCATTAAAAGCAAAAAGAATTTTCATAAAGAACTTTTTTGTTAGAAAAAACTTTAATAGCAAAGAGAATTATAATAAAGTAAAATAAATAAGTAATTAGAAACAAAATAAAATAAAATAAATAAGTTTTTTGTTGTAAGTAGAAACAAAACAAAATAAATAAAGCAAAAAAGAAAACAAAAAACAGGCAAAAAATAAAAAATATGCCACCTACTGGGCCACCACGGCCTGAATACGACTAGAAACCCATCGATGGGCCAGGATTCAGGCCCGCAGAAGGCCCAGTAAGCCCATCAGGCATAGCAGTGACAATTAGGCCCGTAAGCCTGCAATAGAGAGGAGCTCGAGAGGGGTGCGGCAGTGGGGCTTATAAACCACTGCGCGCCCCTCTCAACTAGCGAGGTGGGACTAAACTTTCGACGCGGGCGCAGCAGCACAAGGCCTTTGGTCCCGGTTGGTGGCACCAACCGAGACTAAAGGTGTGCATTGGTACCGGTTCGTGGCACTAACCGGTACCAATGCCCCCCTTTAGTCCCGGTTGGTGCCACCAACCGGGACCAAAGGCCGCCGCTTCCCGCCCTTTGGGCTGCTGAAAAGAGGCCTTTGGTCCCGGTTGGTGGCACCAACCGGGACTAAAGGTCGCATTCGTCCCGGTTGCTGTCACGAACCGGGACCAATGCTTCGTCTATATAACTAGCACTTGTGAAATTTTCATTCAGTTCGTCTTCCCCGCCCCGACGACGCCGCCAGGCTGCCCCTCTGCGCCTCGCCGTCGCCGTCGTCGCCCCTGCCTCCGACGCCGTCCCGCGCCGCCCAGACGCCGTCGCCGCCCCGCGCCCCCTGCCTCCTCGTCGCCCGTCGCCGCGCCCCTCACCTCCGCCCCCTGCCTCCTCGTCGCCCGTCGCCGCGCCCCTCACCGTCGCCATCGCCGCCCCTGCCTCCTCGTCGCCCGTGGCCGCGCCCCTCACCGTCGCCCCCGTGCCCTGCCTCCTCGTCGATCGCCGCCCCCTTAGTGAGCTCATATGAATTTTCCTAATTTAGATGTGTAGTTTAGATGTGTAGTTAATTGAGTTGTTGTAATTTGTTCATAAATGAATATGCAAAAGTTAGAATTTTTTTCTGTTCATAGATTTTTTTGTGATATTATTGTTGAATATGCAAATGTTTGTGTGTTCATATATATGCAAAGAATATGTCAATTTTTTCATAGAATTTTTATAATTTTTTTCTGTTGTAATTTTGTTCATAGAATTTTTATCTTGTTCATAGAATTTTTATGATTTTTTTCTGTTGTAATTTTGTTCATAGAATAAGAAGAGAAAGTGTTTAATAGAATTAGTTAGAAAAATAATAGAACTAGTTAAACTAGTTTATTTTTAGTAAGTACTACTTTATTCTATTTATAGTAAGTGCTTAGTAGTTGAACTAGTTGATTTAATAAAACTAGTTTATTTTACTATAGAAGTAGTTTATTTTTAGCAAGAAAATTAATAGAACTAGTTTATTTTTTAGTTAAAGCAATTATTCCCGCATCGACGTCGACGATGCCAATCCCGCATCCTCGTCGTCGACTCGGCGGAGGAGGCCGGCTTGATCAGAGGGGCCATGTCCGGGACTGGGCTCCGCCGGGCTGGTTTTGGGAGGTGCTACCTTCCGGGGGGCGTAGGTTGGTGAGGAGCCAGCCCGTCATTGACCCGATCCTTGTTTGGTGGCGGTCGCGTGGGCCAGTGATGGTGCCGAGGCTTCCGGACACCGCGGAGGTGGTACGTCACCGTGTCAGCGAGGAGGACGAGCACGTCCGTCGCTACATGGTTGCGTTGGAGTGCAGGTTCGACAATACCTGGCAGGTTCTTCAGGGATCTCACTGGAGCTATGATCCTGTGATGGTTCCTTCTCTTTGGGTATCCACCGCCCGCGCCGATACCCGTCGGGCGCTACGGTTCTAGCTGTACTAGCGATGCTATATGTATGATAGTATTCGAGGTGTATTAGTGATAATATTCGACGATGTACGGACGCATGGAGATGATGTAGTTTTGCTTATAATTGAATGCATCCTAATTTGAATACTACTTTATTTTGTGATTTGATTTTGCTTATTGAATGCTCAAATTGGAAAACTACTCCTACTTTGAATGCTAAAATTGGAGAGCACTATGCAAGGCGTATGCATATGATTAGTTGATAGCTTATAGGGTTTTTGTTTTCGCAGAAATCTAGGAGCCCCCCTCCATCATCCCCGCCGTCGTCCCCGTCACCGACCCCCTCCGACCTCGAGGTGAGACCAGCCACGAACCGGTTTTAGAAAGATAATTAAACGATATTTCGGGTTGACTTTAAGTCTATTGAGTCTCCACCATATATGAGAGGACGAAGAATCCCGACTGTTGTCGTGGGGGTAGCTTCTCCTTCGTTCCCGTGTGCTAGACAATTTGGTGTAATGCACTCGGGAACGAAAGGAAGGAGCTACCATCACCGACGGTCGCAAATGTCTGAGAGGAATCAGTGAGGGAGAGTTCCACCATATATATATATGAGAGGACGAAGAATCCCGACTGTTGTCGTGGGGGTCGCTTCTCCTTCATTCCCGTGTGCTAGACATTTTGGTGTAATGCACTCGGGGATGAAAGGAGGAGCGACCATCACCAACGGTCGAATGTATACACCACGTGAGCTGAGAGTTTTCAAGAAAAGACTCGACAAACCGATAGTCAACCCGTGATGAATAATAATGATCTAACTTAGGTTTTTTAGTACATATATTTAATTGTAGACGTTTAATATTTGAATTATGAACATAGGAAATGTCGTACTCGGACGACGAAAGTCTCCCGTGGGAGTGCGACTGGTGCCACGACGACCGAGGTCTGTGCGACAGGCCTCACCTGGACGAAGATCGGCGCTTCAGTATTAAGCTGGAGGAGACCTTCGATGTTGAAACGGTACGCAACGACGACAAGTGTTATTTTTTCGTAATTAAGCACGACTTCAACTATTTCAACGTGTACTTTTCATCTTTTACAATTCGACTAGCTTATCCCATGCCATGCAAGACGCTACGTCTTGGAGAGGATGGGTTTTGAAGACCATGAAAGTATGGAAACAAAGAAAATTCACCTAAGGACCCATCATGATATAGATTTTGAAGTAAATCTGTATAATTCTGAGAGCGTAACCCATTTTGGTTGCAAAAATTGGGAAGCATTTTGCAAGATGTATGGTTTTGATGAGGGTATGCTTGTCACCATGGATCTTGGTGATCCTGACATCGAGCAAGACAATATGGACATTTGGGTCCTTGTTGATACGCCTCCAATTCTACCGCTATGTGAGTTTCTCAAACATAGTTATTAGCTAATTTATATTGTTCATTTCAAAATAGTTGACAGCTTATTTTCATTGACAGCTTATTTTGATTGTTCAAACAATGTGCGGAACATGGTAGACAGAACCTACTACACCGATGGCTCTGAGTTAACTTATAAGGAGAAAACTCATCTGGTCGGATTTTGTACTGATCTTGAGAATTACAATATCTATTGTAAAACTCCTCCACATTATGGTCAATACGTGCCACTAGTGCACGTGTTGAACTACGGTAACTACTATGGAGATACCCTGGTAAGATTTCTTACTATTACGACATCCGTGCATCTTTTGCATACTTCTAAAACTAGTACATCATTGCTAACTATGAAGTTATTACTATGTTTTTCAACAGATAATCCCAGAGGATTGTGTGCCTCATTTGATGTATCAGAATGGTAGCCTTGATGTTTTGAACATACAACCAGGTCATCCTACGAATCTCAACTGTCCATACCGGATTTCTAAAAGAAGTGGAGACATGAAAATCAAAGAATGGAAAAAATATATGGACAGTCGCAAGGAGGTTCTTGGAAGCAAAAGGAAGCGAAGCGCAAAAATTGGAGACAGGATGATCTCCATTCTCCATAATGGAGAGTCGGGGTCTATATTGTTTTATGCTATTTTACCTTAAAGAGGGTATTTAGGTCCTACCTAATACTGATGATCATGTGCTAAGAACAATTAAGTAGGGTTGGTTCGATGACTATGAGGATGATGATCGTATGACTTGTTATTACGAGTAGAAGTTGTATGATGATGATTAGTAGGACTTGTTATTATGATGATGCATGATGCGGGCATGAAGAGTTATTATATATCAGTTATTATATATCTCTGTTAGCTAGCTTACACGCCCTAAATTACCCCCTAAACCCTCCCCCCTTTCAAAAAAACAAAAACCCCAGCCACTGAAATGCTGACGCGTGGATGCCTTTTGGTCCCGGTTGGTGTCACCAACCGGGACCAAAGGCCCTCCTGCCTGGGCTGGCCGCAGCGGCCACGTGGAGGCCCATCTGTCCTGATTCGTGTAAGAACCGGGACTAAAGGACTAGGTCTTTAGTAACGACCCTTTAGTCCCGGTTCAACAACCGGGACAAAAGGCCCTTACCAACCGGGACAGATGACCCTTTTTCTACTAGTGATACAATGAACCAGAGAAATAAAATTCTCATTTTCCAGGTAACACATAAGCCAAACAATCCAACGGTATGAATAGTCACAAAAATTGGAGACATAGTAAGAAAGTTGACATCACGCCTTGAATATCTTGATAGATATCTTAGTTTTCCCCTCAAGAGTGCCTCCTGGAGTGATGGGAGGATTTTTAACTGGTACAAATCCATCGCATTTCAAATCAAAACATCCCTTCGTCTTGTTTCCATTAGCCTAACCATCCCCATGAAAACTAGTGGTTATACAAAGCATGCATAGGTAAATATATCAAATCTAAACCCGCACAACCCTTTTTTGTGTGTCGTGAACAGTAAATAATCACGATATCCTTATTTAACTACAAGATGCTACATTTGGAGGAAAAATGACTGAGTTGTTTCGATTGATATCAGGGGCCACACCATCAAAATTATCTTCTTTTGGTTAACAGGATGTCAAACCAACAAGATATCATTTGACCTTATTTTTTTCATGTTAGCACTAACATAGGAATGTGCACTTACTATTCTGAAAAGGAAAAACTAAACTGAAGCAATAAGTTAAACTTAGTAACCAAAAATGGGGTAGGTTGATTATACCGTCCATCCTATCAAGAAATATGTTTTGTTGTCACCATAGTAAGAAGGTTGAATCTACAGAAAATAGCAAAAATACTTCAGATTTATAAAGCAGTATGGACATATCAAATATACTGTAGTTTTATATCAATAAGGAAAATCTGGCTTACGTTCCATCCAACTTGTACAACATTAACATCATTAGGCCTCTCCTTTTGGTAATTCTCTACCCAGATTTCAGCAGATACTATTTGTCCCGCCTTGACAGCCAGAGACTCATAAACATCTAATGTTGCCATGGCACCGTACAATGTCATTGTAGAATTTGGTGGTGTTTGGTAAGCTGCAATCTACAATGAAATCAACATAATTAGTAGTTCCTTTTTTATTTTTGGAGGATTGAATGAAAGAGGGACATTCTTTATAGGTTATCTCCCACGATGCATTAGATAAAGATATAACGGGACAAATGCAAGTAGCATGTATAAACTAATAGTGGTAAGTTGAGAAAGTTTTAACCAAAAATTATGGAGCAATGGAAATTTAAATGAATATTTAAAATGGCAAAAGGTTGACAAGGAAATGAAACCATTTTATTTTTCGTATGTGTAGTCTCGGTATGTTGGGAAACCTGATCGGTCCAATACATGTGACTACACCCTCAACTCCCAAGGTTTCACACTTCAAATCATAGCATAGAACTTTGTATAGGCAAAGAATAATATATTTTTAATTATTTGCACTATAAGTGAAAACTGTATGATTGGATACAAAATAAAAAACATTATTCTACAATGTCATCCTCTATCGATCCAAAATGTTTCCCTTTAAATCCTAAAACTATAAAAAAAAGTCTAATGTGCGCATCCCTGACATTGTTGCCACTAACAAAGCAGCCTCACGCTAGAGTCCACTAAATTAAATCCTATTGTAGACCAAACCTCTTTGTTGATGGACATGATACAAAACAAGGAAAGGAAGATGAAATCACATTTGCGGATCAAAGGGAGTGGCTTGAATTCGAACGATGGACCGTTACTCAGAAAATTACATGCCAGGAGTACGGGTGAAATATCTGATATGAATATGGGCCTTTGATAAATTGATTTTGCAAGTCCTAATAAAGTATCGATAAAAAAACTCAATTGGGCTCTTATTTAATAAAACCAAGAAAATTTGAAGTAGAAGATAATATTAACATGGTAGATAAAATATACAAATATGTTGGCTACAAACATGAACTTACATGTTCGACGATTTCGCCCGCTTGTCGTTCATCCTCAATCGGTATTATTCTCTCACTGGACGATGCCCCCTTTTCTAATTGCTTGTGCCTTCTTAGGTATGGGCTGTGACACCATGTCGTAGATACTTTATCTAAGCATAAGGTAAAGAGTACCAAGAAAATGTAGACATGTTTCATCATCTTTGGGGGGAGGGAGATGTGAATATTTGCACTATCCTTCAAGAAGTATGCAATGGGAAGTATGCAAATAGAATATATAGGTGTAAGTGGTCGCAAAAGAAACAAATATGTATGGCATTTATTGTGCTCCTTCTGGAAAATTAATTAAATTATATATGATACATTTGCATAGATTCATTAATGAGAATAGATTGATATCTTGTGCATATGCATACATACAATTCATAGACCCAGAAGCGTCATTAATGTTTGGTGATATAGAAAAGATATCATAGTCTTATACATTCAGATATGGCTTATTAATCACTGAAAATATTTAATCATGGTGTATATACAAATTTATTTATATTATTTACATTTGATCAAGTTAAATCCCACGCCCAACTACCTACCTAATATTCGCAACAGCAATGCATGTAACACCTTGAAAATAATGGTGTTTTTTTACCAACATATATTTATGGAGTGGGATACAAATCCCTCTCAACTTAATTCCATCAATTAGATTACACTATTTCATAGATAGGGTATTAAATAGGGACAAATGCATTTTTGCCCCTAGTTGGAACCTACCCACGGGGTTTGCCCTTACTTTTCGACTCTGCTCAGTTTTGCCCTCAGATTTGCCCCCGAGGTGACCCGAATGCCCTTTGACCAATACTTTGAAAATTCATAACAAATTCATGTGAACTCGAAAAAATGCAAATAAGGTATCAAAATGTTCAGACAAATATTACCTTTATGTGCATATCATTTGCATTAAGTACAAAAGTATTGTTTAAACTACCCGAGGTTATTAATGTTATTAACATTATTAAAAATAAAAAGGTATAAAAATACTTTTTTCCATGAATAAAATTTACATGCAAATATAGGTGATGTTTTCCGAACATCCTGGCATCTTTTTTGCATTTTGTTGAGTTCATATCAACTTGTTATGAATGTTCAAACGACTTTGACCATTATTTTGAAACTTCATCAAAAGTTGATATGAACTCAGAAAAATTGAAATAAGATGTCAGGATGTTCAGAAAGGTCACCTACATTTGCATGTAATTTTTATTCCTGAAAAAGTATTATTTATACCTTTTTATTTTTAATAATGTTAATAACATTAAGAACCTTAGGTAGTTTAAGCGATACTTTTGTCGTGAATGCAAATGACATACAGATAAAGGTAATGTTTATCTGAACATTTTGATATCGTATTTGCATTTTTCTGAGTTCATATCAATTTGTTATGAATTTTCAAAGTATTGGTCAAACGGTCAGAGGGCATTCGAGCGACCTCGGAGGACAATCTAAGGGCAAAACTGAGCAGAGTAAAAAAGTAAGGGCAAAACCCGTGGGTAGGTTCCAAGTAGGGGCAAAAATGCATTTGTCCCTATTAAATAACAACAATGCTATTGAAAAACTACATAAATAGTCCAATGTGTGATTCTCATATGCATATTCATTGGATCAAATTGAACATAAGGCTAGTACCGAGGATCAAACTAAAATGCATGTACCGCATCCTGCTTTACATGAAGCATGCTTTTTATTGCTAGAATTGCTTCCCATAATATTACTAAAAAAACAAAAAGGAGGATGACCCCGGCATCTGCATTAGGGCGATGCATGCAACCATTTTATTAACTATTCATCAAGACCTTACAAAGTAATACATCAATAAGTCTGAAGTTAGCATCTTGGCGGCATCTGTCGCTACTCTTATCCACATGATGAAGGGTGCATATTGTCGGGTCACGTACCCATACCTCACACTAAAACCCAACATCTAAAGCCGAATTGTTGGGTCTGGGTCATACACCGGTCCGGCGCACTCACAGGGGCTCCCCATGCGCACGCTGCAGAGACTATCGCCACCGTCTTCCATTGATCCATGTTCAGAGCAGGCACTGATGCATCCACCATGCCAAGCATGTCGTTGATGCTACCACGGTGCCAGACAACGCCACCTTCCAAACGCGTCCATCATCATGCATCCATCGCGGAAACTTTGCAGCACCACGCCACCAACACTCCACATCTCGATGCGTCAGTGGAACCGCCGCTCAACCGCAGGAGCCATTCACTAGTCCCTCAAGCCTATGCACACCTCCAAGAATGATGCGCCAAAGGGGGGAACGACACAAGAGTGCCGCATCCGATCAACTGATCTAGGGTTTCTCCCGGAGGTAGCGGATAGAGCCATAGAGGTCTGAAGCTTATCCTCGGCGATGCCTTCAAGAAGGGAATGACACAGAAGAGTGCCGCCATCGTCGGACTTGAAAACTAGTAGATGGTTGAACCTTGCGGTCTAGCACATGAGAACCAATCCAATACAACGACTCACGAGACATTATAATTTCCACACAAAAATCGCAATAAATGTGTTTCATGAAGGTACCTCAAACAACTTAGGAATTTTGAACAAACTTCCCTCGATATTGATGGAATATCCCCCTCCAACCTAACCGGAGGGTGAGGTGGTCCACTAGGCCTTTTGCTTTCTCAAGGATGATGGACAGGGCGTCATAGCCAGATCAAAGAGGATGAGAGAGAGAGAGAGAATATCCCTGCCTAACACCCTTAAGCGATCTAAACTTCTAAAGTAGTGGCCAACTTCTCCATTGATATTGATGTAAGTGTTGCAACTAGAAATCATTTGCGTTACCCATAGATCCATATATCATTGAAGCCCCCCCCTGGTCATTTGCATAACCTAGTGAAGGAAGGACCTTTCAAGAAGATTGTGCACTTTCAGAGGAATACACCCTTCAGGTGCTTGATTAACCTCGTGGGTTTCTTCATGCAGCACATGCACCCCATCGTGGATATACCAGGGCCGGATGAAGGCCTACTGGTTAGGATGAACTATCCTATCTGCAACAGGGGCTAAATGAGTGACGCACACTTCCACAAACATGTGTTGGATCACATTGATGATGGTGATAGGCCTAAATTGCATAACATTCGTAGCCCATACTACCTTGGAGATCAGGCTCACGACACTGACGTTAAGGCAGGAAATATTTAGGGCCCTGGCATATAAATCATGGAACATATTCAAAATAAAGCGCTTGATGGCCTCCTGAAAGGTTGAGAAGAACGAGATTAGGAGGCCATCGGTCCCCATAGACAAATTCGCCCCCGTTGAATCTACAACAGATAGCAAAAGTTCTTGATCTTTGTCGAGCAATGGACATTTCAAAGATGCCATAACTTTGTATCATTGGCTTAAATTCCACCCAATTTGTACACCATTACCATAATCAGGCTCGTTCTTTTGGTAATTCTCAAGCCAGATTTCAACCGGTACTGTTTGTCCTGTCTTGACCGCCAAACTGTCGTAAACATCTAAATTGTCCATGACACCGTACAATGTTTGTTGTAGAATCCGGTATTGTTTGGTAAGCTGCAATCTGCAAAGAAATCAACATAATTGGTAGTTCCTTAGTTTTTGGAGGATTTGAGTGAACATGGACATTTTTTATAGGTTGTCTTCAATGGTGCACTACATAAAGATATACCAGGACAAAAGCAAGTAGAAAGTATAGACTAATAGTGGTAATAAATTTGCAAAAGTTTTAATAAAAAATTATGGAGCAGCGGAAATTAAAATGAATATTTTAAAATGGCAAAAGTTCCATATGGAAATTTATTCATTTTATCTGTTGTATGTGTAGTCTCATTATGTTGGGAAACATGATCAGGCAAATACATGGGACTACACCCTCAAGTCCCAAGATTTCACACTTCAAAGCATGGCATAGAACTTTTGTATAGCCAAAATATAATATATTTTTAATTATTTGAACCTTAGAGACCATGAAATTACACTACTAAAAAAATCATGCTAAGAGTGTGTGTGGGGGGGGGGGGGTTGAAATGTTTGATATGAATATGGGCTTTTGTTGAATCAATTTTGCAAGTCCTAATAAGGTATCCATAAGAAAAATCAGTTGGGCTCTTATTTAAGATAAACAAGAAAAGTTGAAGTAGAATTTTTTTAACATGGTAGATATAATGTACAAATACGCCATCGAGAAGCATGAACTTTCAACATTTCACACTCCTGTAGCTCAACCTCGTTTGATAATATGCTCTCAATGGGCGATGCCCCTTTTTCTAATTACATGCTCCTTCTTAGTTAGACTACTGTTAATTGTGCGATGACCAATCCTGTATGGTGTAGGTCTATATTTTTCCTTTCATTGGTTTTGCATTTCTGCAAATGTTATTTGACACATGATGCATCATTGTATTTCCTTGGGTATTTTCATATAGCCACCTGCACATATACCATTTTGAACAAAAAGTTGTTGTGACTTCAATTTTCACACCGATGAAGATGGAAGTACAGGGTGCGAATAAACTTGTATCCTTCTTAACTTTCCAAATTAAAAGGCCCTGAATCTTGTCAAGGACAAGAAAGAGATAAGTCCAAGTTACAACCTCAGACTACTGCCAAAGTCCAATATACAACCTTGAACTATGAAACCGTCTATTTACAACCTCCAACTTTCAAAACCGGAGAAGAATCAACTCTGGACTAGATTGAGAATGGTTAACAGCCCAGTCAGCCGCCACATCACCCGATGACAACACAGTAAGAGACATTTTTGGTCAAAATTTGGCCAAAAACTGGAGGTTCCCATAAATTATTTAAAAAATTCTCAAAACACCACCCTCATTCAATTTGGGAAGGTTTTAACAAGTTTTGCCAAACATAAGAAAACATGAATGAAAATTCAAATTTAGAGCCATTTTGGGTCAAAATTTGGTAAAAAAAGGTTTTGCAGTAAATTTTGAAAACATTCTAAATATCCATACTACCCTTATATTCAATATTGTTAACAATTTTTGCCAAACAGAGAAAATTTAGAAGAAAATTCAAATCCATAGCCATTTTGGGTCAAATTTTTGCCAGAAAATGTAAGTTCCCAAAAAAAACAAATTATCGAAAATCCACACTGACCTTATGTTAAATCTGTGAAAGTTTCAAAAAAAATTTGCCAAAATAAAAAATAGAATGGAAAATGAAAATCAGGGTTAAGTGGGCCAGGGAGTGACGTGGCGGCTGACTGGGTTGTTGTCCAATCAAAACCAATTTCAAACCGGTCCAACGCTGTTTCTTGTACGGTTTTGGAAGTGGGAGGTTGTAAAATAGACGGTTTTGTAGTTTATGGATGTATATTAGATTTTTTTTTTAAATCTAGTGTATATTAGACTTTGATGGTAGTTTGGGGTTGTAATACCGAAAAAGCCAAACAGAGCTCGAGTTCCATGGAGGCCTTAATTTGAAAACTTCAAAATTTAAACTTTTCAGTTTCAAAAGATTCCGAATATAAATACCCATATACCTAGATACATAATGTACATGTCTAAAAAATTTCAGGCCTAAATACGTTAAAATGAGAGCTACACAAAAAGACAAATCAGGGCCTTTTTAGCGTATGTACTGTTCATCCTCAATGTCCATGATTTGTTTTTTTACATCTCGCAATTTAAGGTATTTCATCCACAAATTTTACACGCATATACATCACATCCTCCATGGAGCTCGCCCTCCGAAATGCCTTACTCGTTGTAATACGGACTTCTTTCCACAAGAAACTGCCTGCCTGGAGTACAAACACGACCTTGTCCAGTCTCCTCAAGTGCTTGCTTTCTACTCCATGTCTGATCAGACTCTCAGACCTGACGCTCACCCATCTCATTTAATGAACAGCAGCAGTTTCTTGGTCCAAATAAATGATGCACATCTGCATTTTGATGAGGTGACTGGGACTGATTGCCCACCTCTGGCATCCTGCTTAAGCAGTGCAAATGGAGGCATCATTTTTAATGCGGTCTTGGTATAGCACGATGGTGACAAAAGGCAAGGTGGGTGGCCAGTCGCGCGCTGGAACTTGCTCGAGAATTCTGATTTAGGCAGGCAAGTCTCTATTGTGCTTTCTTTTCTGAATCTAAGTTGATGCGTTCTTTTGAGCGCGGAGGATTGGATTGGAATGGGATCCAGTTCATTTCAGATTGGAACAGGATAAATTCCACATCACCATCCCCACGATTCAACTTGGTTGAAATGGATCGAAAATTGGCCAAAAACTTGAATATATGTATCATGGAAGATTAAAAGAAACTTGAAATCGATGAGCATACTTTTTTTTTTGTATCAACATACATATTTTTGTAAGCTCATGTATATGAACCAGAAGATGAACATGCGCTTATGATGTTCATATCTACTAAGATGTTCATAGCTTATTAGATTATCACATACTACAAGGGAGCACATCTTTTGCGTCAGTAATTCTTATTTACAATTTCTGACATTCTCACGGTGTACGCACAAGCTCACGCTGTTCCCTCCAAAAACTTTCGCCCCAGCAGCAGCATCGATCGCAGTTCAACGTTGGATCTCATCGGCGTTGATGCCTGTGGCCGGCTGGCCTGACCGCCACGGCAAACGTGGCGGCACGGCGCCAAACGACGCCGACCTGCCTACCGCGACGCCGGCCATCTCCAACGCTTCGCACGATTTCAGCGCTCTACTGATCTTCGCTAGGCCCATCTCCCCCTCGCGCGCACTGTTCGACGCCAGCGGCCGTAGGGAGACGTCCGGCCACGGCAGCCTCGGGAGCGCCACCATGGACGCGGCGCGCCTCACAGCCATCTCCGTGGACAGGACGCCATCGCCCCCGGTCTCCTCGGCGCCTGCACCAGCGGCCGCGGCTAGGTTCGCCGCGGGCTCGCTCGCGTCGTTACCGGGGGCGGCGGTCTGGTGAGCGCCAGCGGCGACCTTGACAGGAGCGCGGCAGAGCGGGCAGTTGACATGGGCGCGGAGCCAGGTGTCGATGCAGCCGCGGTGGAACGCGTGGGCGCACCGCGGCAGCAGGCGCAGCGTCTCCCCGCCGCGGAACTCCGCGAGGCACACCGCGCAGCCGTCGCCGCCGAGCCCCAGGGCGCGGCACTTGTCGGGGTCGTACACCAGCGCGGTGATGGCCGCGATGGCGCGCTCGTCGAGCCCCACGGTGCGTATGTACCACACGTGGTGCACCCCGTCGTCGGAGTCGCTGTCCGCCGGCACCGGGATCGCCATGTCGGCCGGAAGCCCCGCTTGGGCGACCTGGTGGTGCAGCGGCGCGGCGTTGGCGGCCTGGCGCCCGCGCCGGCGGACGACGTGGCAGACGAGCAGGACGAGGAGGAGGAGCACGGACACGGCGAGGACGGACGCCGACAGGGCGATGAGCGGGGTGGGGAGGCGAGAGGAGGGCCGGAGGTGCACGGTGGCGGTGCGCGAGGGCGGCGGCGGCCGGCAGAGGCCGTAGTGGGCGCACGTCTCCGAGCAGTGGGCGGCGCAGGCCAAGGGGTCGGCAGGGAACGGGAGGACGCCGTCGGTCTGGTCGCGCACCGGCTCCGGCTTCATCGTCTCCGGCCTGGGCCTGGGCTTGGGAGGCTTCGGCTTCGGCTTCGGCCGCGGCATGGGATGGTCCTCAGGCGGCGGCGGCATGGGCAGCCGGCGGGAGGGCGTGGGCTGCTGGAGGCCGCAGAGCAGGTGAGCGGTGGTGGGTGCGACTCCGGTTGCCTTTTTAATGCGTGTGAACTGAGGACCGCGGTGTGTGGTTGAAGCTGCAGCCGGAGACTTGAGCGCGCGCGACAAGTAGCAAGTCCTGTGGTCCGCGGAGCTTGTTGTGGAAGGGTGACCGGCCGGTAAAAAGCAGGCGCGGTGTTACATCTCGATTGATTTTCTCGAGATTCGTTGGTCACAAGAAAAACAACATTTCGAGTAGTATCTTCTTCCCCTTTCGTAGTACGGGATCGATGGCCTGTAGTAAAGGCTGATTTCAACACAAGGATGAGGCTGATAAGGAAAACACGTGTTCTCCATGATTACCCCCGAGAGACTCGGCCGGCACATTATGTTAAGACCGATAAAATCGCCATATATGTCTTTGTAGTCAACGGGGACGTCTCTTCTCATTCCCACTGAACACACATCGCCGAAAGGCGTGTAATAAATTCAGAAAAATACAAGCATCAAATGTCAAGTCTAGAATTTGAACCCTTATTGGCTGGAGATACCACTGCCCTCCTAATCATCCAAGTAGTGACCAACGTGGCCATGGTGTTCACCGGTTTTCTATCGTGCAGGACAAGTTTGGAAAATGGTCGACGAAGTGGTCGGCCGGCGTAGCGAGTGATCGGTCACCTACGGAACCGTCACATGGATTGACCTGCGTGGCGGAGCAGTAGTGCTTGCGGACGCGTATCACGGCTGTTGCACCAACAGTTACAACATCGCGTCGCCCCGTTGGCCGCCGCAACTTCATGCATCGCTGGTTCCAGCGTCTCCGGCGACGGTTGCAGCATCGTTGTCGTCCCGCTGCCGCTAAAAGCGGCGACGTCGTACCTTCACGCACCACTGGTTCCTACATTTCCGGCAAAGGCTGCAACAATGTATAGTCCCGTCGCAGCATTCAACGCTGCCCACATCGCCTGCTTCAGCATCTCCGAGCACTGGTCGCAGCATCACGCCACCCCGACGCAGCTTTCGCACCATCGTCGTAGCATCGCTTTCACCGGTCCTAGCATCGGCATGTGTTGGTTGCAACATCGACTTTGCACCGGTCACATATCCATCAGGAGACTCACCGAAACTTGATGACGCTGACGCTGCTCCCCTTGTGATTACTCTTGGCGGCTCGTAGCCTCGCTGTCGCTTGTTCACAACACCCCACGATGGTGAGAGGTGACCGGGGTGCTCCGCGATAGGAAAGAAGACAAAGGGAATGGGTGGTCGAGTGTCGTGGGAGAACGTGGATCGCCAAATCACCCCCAAATGTCTGAAAAAGGCGTATTGAATTTTTTGACACATCCATGCTGACCACCAAAATGGCCCAAACCGGTCCCAATGTCCGAAATTCACAAACTTGAACCAAATGAAGGGAGGTTTGCAGGCGTCAAGACCTCCACTACATTGGACTCTAACACAAGGCCCACCCAAAAACCTGACCAACACATCTGCTCTAGAACCCTCGTCATCATTCATGCCGCTGAGAATGGACGTGATGACCGCTTACCCGCATTCATGCCGATCAGAGTGAAGATGACCGGACGGCTTTCCGACACAACATTCGGACCGACGTGGCAACCAAGAAGTCTAGTTCGGACGCTGCCCACATTCGATACAAAAAAAGGTTGTTTGATGAGTAACTTTTGTCATGTAAAACTGATTTTCAAAAATGTGGTGGTGATGGTTTTTGACTCTCACCCGGTCTGTCACAGAAGCGTCGTAACAATAAATAAAATCCTAACAGGACCACTTTTCCGCTCACGTAAGAACGTATCTGAGGTGACGGTTTTGGTTTTGTCAGAGAATTCCATCTTCGATGATGGTGAGGACCGACACCTTTGATCGGCCGATTTATTAGCATTGGATTTTATTTTCAAATGTTTCTAAAGGTTTGAAATTTCTATACATGTTTCACCGCAACACATCAACAGGGCATAGTGTGGGCCGCACGCCTATGGCTAGTTACAATTAATGTGTATATATACTCATACATATATACATATACTCGCGTATGCCGAATCATGGATGACAAAGTCAACAAGAAAATTAATTTACCACAGGGATTGTGTGTGCATAAGTAGGGATGAAAACGGAGCGGAAACGGACGAAACTGAGTGCTATCATATTTGTTTTCATATTCTTTTTGCAGAAGCGGAAACAAATACAGAAACCCCGAAAGCGAAAACGAAAACAGTTACTACCGAAAATAGACATGAAGCGAATACAGAGCAGACACGAAAACAGAAGTGGGCGTTTCCCGGAACTTAAAAATCCCCTTGAATCGTAGAGAAATGCACCCGAAAACAAATAAATTTAATGAATTGGTAACATGGCTAAAAAATAATATGATTATGTTAACAACATAGCATAGTATTGTAGTAGTATTGGACAATTGTGTATAGGGTCTAGTTGAGTACGCATGTGGTAGTAGAAGTTGGGATTCAAATGATCCGTTATGCTCATTCTGTCATTGTGTGTTGTTCGGTGGTTGGGCTACAAAGCAGCCATAAGCCCGTAGTAAAAGCAGAAATTCCATATTCATGGAAACGAAAAGTTCCGTTTCCACATCTGTTCCACCGTAAAACATCGTTCCATTTTTGTTTCTATTTCCGTATAAAAAATTCCAATTCCACTTCTGTTTTTCAAATTTCCATTTCTGTTTTCATATTATCTCTCTGTTTTCATTTTTCTTCCGGAAAAGCGGAAAGTTTCCACTCCATTTTCATCCCTATGCATAAGAGTGCTCCAGAGTGCACATGTTATTATTGCAACTGTTGTATAGTGTCGTGGTGTTCTCGTGGCAAATGTCATGGGATGGCTAATCGAGTGTGGTTGGGGCCAGAGGACGCGGTGGGTTTCAGAAGCGAGATTGGCGACGACAAGCGGTGCGAGACACACGACAAACTCAGGTTCAGAGCCCTCCGAGGGAGGTAACACCCCTAGTCCTGCCGGATCGACTATGAGGATCACAAGAACTATAATGGCGCTCCTTGAGCTGTATGGGTGGAGGAGGAAGAAGGAGCTAGCTCTCCTATTCTCCTTGCATGTGTGTGGGTGTGTGTGATGAATGAGTCGACCCCCTCTTAGGGGGGCTCCTGGGAGATCTTATAGCCTGGCCTCCCAGGTTGCAATTGATAAAATAAGGAGGGCGGGCCCTGGTGGTGTCATTGTCTCTGGCTTCCAGTGGGCCCCACCGGCTGCTGTGGCCAGCCGGCTGCGGGACCCGCTGGATGCATACCACTGTGGCACGCCATTCGCGCATCATGAAGTGGTTGGCACTGTGCAGCTACAATGCCGCGTCGTGTCGTCGCCGTCCGCCTCGGTCAGCGGTAACGCGGGGTTGCTACGCTCTCCTTGTCGGGAGGGGGGGGGGGGTTGTCTTGTCGTACAGATGGATTGGAAGGGTGCCGACCCGCCGCTTGCCGGCTGCGGCCAGCCGACCAGGGCAATAGCGCCGTGCCCAGCCGGCCCGGAGCCAGAGGGCTTGCTGGCCCAGAGCCAGATGGCCGGCTGGAGGACTAGCCGGACTGAGGAGCGCTGGCCGCCCTGATGTTTTTGAAAATTGATGAGTGTTGTTGAGCCTATCCGGGGTCATCCCCCGACATTTAGTAAGCAGCCTCTGCTATTATTCAATGGAACATCCGCGGCGCCGGCCCATCCTCCTTTGCGATCTCATACATCGTGATCAATTTTATTGTTGTTCCAAGTGATCATACTAATGAGCCAGTTGATGTGCAATTGGGAAATAAAGAACAATGTTGTAATTTATTTATTGAAGTTCAATATTCACCTTTTTTGCGGGGTTTTTTATCTATTCATCATCAATCATGGCATTACAACAAACACTAGAAATAGTAAAAAAATGCATGCAGATCCGTAGGCCACCTAGCGACGACTACAAGCACTGAAGCAACCGCTCACTATTATCATCATATAATTTTGTTGGAGTCCTTTTCACCGGAACCATTAGGTCGTCTTCGAAACAAACCAAAAAAGATGATGCTAGAACCGCTTGTTATCGGCAATCGGCAGGAGTCTATATCTATATGCAATAGTTTCATTTTGTTTTCAGGGGCATTATCAGTTTCGAGAGGTCAGGGGTGAAAAACAATATGATATATATGTTTCTTTTTGTATGGCTATATGCTATATATGTGGTGTGTAATACTCCCTTCATCTCAAAATAAATGTCGCAGACTTAATACAACTTGCTAAACTTTTAATAAATTAGTGACACTTATTTTGAGACGGAGGAAATAGCAATATACCAATTTCAGCAATAGTAGCCGGAGACGTGCCCGGAAATGGACCTTCTTCTCCACGATGAGCAAAGTGTGTCTCCGTCTCAACATTAGTAGTTTTAGCAGTTCCTAAAACAATACCGCGTGGGTTCATATGCGGTCAGTTCCAACATGATCCATAATCGAAGCTTCCATTAATGCCTGACTCGGTACCACATGTAGTCTCCGCGGTTCTTCTCTCTCTCTCTCTATGTGTGTTTATTCATGAGCTGTCGATTCCAATGTGATTGATCATGCGTGAATACCCTACTCAGTACCACAAATAGTTTCAGCAGTTCTTAAGAAAAATACGACGTGCGTTCATAGGCGGTCAGTTCCAACGTGATCGGTCATCGGAGCTTCCGTTAAGGAAAACGTTTATTTTAAGTCGGATGAAAACAGCCAAGCGCAAGCTGCCTCCCTCGCACGACACGTGTCCAGCCCACCCACCGCTTCCTTCCCTTATCTCCCGAAGTCGCTCGTTCTCTGTTCGTCTTGCTCCCCCGCTCGTCCTCTGTTCGTCTTCCTCCCCCAATCCCAATCCCTTGAACGCTCTCTTTCTCTCCACCACCCCCTCCTCCATCTCACCTTCTTCTCCAACGCTTCCCACGCCACCGCCGCTAGCCATGTGCCCCCTCCTATCTGGTGCACGCGTGCTGCTCCCCCCCCCCCCCCCCAGCTGCAATCCATGGGGGTCTCCGCCATTGATGCAAGCATAGGAGAGCTGCACAACACCGAGGTCCGCCGTGGCAGCACCAGTGCTCCGGCGCGGCCGCCATGCGGTTGCCGTTGCAAGCACGTCAGATGCAACGCCGCCGTTGCTGCCGGGAGGGGTGCTGCAACCGATGGATCTCGTCGGCGGTGGGGGATGCTTCCAACGCAGAGCGTGTGTTGTTGCGTCCTCGCAGATCTCGGCGGGCGGTGGAGCTGCAGTACACCACGGCGGTGGGTGGCGGAGCTGCTGTTGCGACGGGGCATCTTTCCTCAACTCCGGCTGCAGTGGAGCTTCATCACGCCGCCGGTGCTGCCATGAACGTCGGTCATACGTTGCATTGAAGCTTCACCAGAGCCGACGGTGCTGCATTGGAGCTCTGCCGGAGTTGCATTGGAGCTTCGTCGGACACGTCGGGGCTATAGTGGAGCTCGTTCGGAGTTGCAATGGAGCTTCGCCGGAGCGTCGGTGCCGCGTTGGAGCTCCGCCGGGGCTGCAATGGAGCTCCGCCGGGTTGCAATGGAGCTCGCTGGACGTCGTCGGTGCTGCGTTCGAGAACCGCGTGGGGCTGCAATGGCGCTGTGGAGCTGTCGCGATGCACTGCTGTCGTGGCGTTGTGGCGATCCAACGGCCCCAGGACGTAGATCTGACGGCTGAACAGGCGGATGATTTCCTGATTTCTTAGGAAATCATCCGGCTGATTCATAGCAGCGGCCTTCCGTTAATGCCCTACTTGATACCACATGTATTCTCGGCAGTCCCGTGTGTGTGTTATCAGTGAGCGGTTGGTTCCAATGTGAGCGATCACCGGATCTTCCGTAAAAATCCTACTCCACAAATAGTTTCAGTGGTTCCTAAAATAATACCGCGTTGGTTCATAGGCAGTCACTTCCAATGTGATCGGCCATCGGAGCTTCCGTTAATGCTCTACTCAGTACCACATGTAGTTTTTGCGGTTCCGTGTGTCCGTGTGTGTGTGTATCTTCATAAATCACAGAATGAGAAGTTGATGGTACCCTCCTCTAGTAGGTCCTTTTGGTTCCAATAATTCAATGATATAATGTCTAGTATGCATGTATACACGTAGATGGCTTGACATACGATTATTCGATGCGGAAAAAAACTTCAACTAGGCACGTTCGTGCCCTAAACATTCGTGTTAATTACTAGTTCCAGTAGGATAATACTCCCTCCATTCCATAATGTAGTGCGCACGCGAATCCCAAGATCCAAATTTGATCATAAATTTAACTAACGAGACCGACTGCGGTGGGAGCAAAAATTATACCACTGAATTCGAATTAAAATACGAATTCAGTGATATAATTTTTGTTCCCGCCGCAATCGGTCTTATTGGTTAAATTTATTGTCAAATTTAGATTTCGGAAAACATGGGCGCACTATGAATAAAGGAAGTAACATATCTATGGGAACTAGTATGCCTGGGAAGAAACAGTCATGCTGCCATGGACAGATGAATGGCACACGCTGTGTACACTTGCCGGATAATAGTGCGAGTGTGAAGTTGTTTCTGTAGTAAGCTACGTTAGGCACGTGCACCACAGAAACTCCCCTAAATCCTTTCACCTTTTTGCCTTCCTCTTTCAGCACGAATCACGGAGTATGGGCTTTTTGGCTCAGATAGCTGAGTCTGTAGTAAGCTATATATAATGTATTCTAAGGATATATATTGGCACAATTAATGTATATATAGAGAGAACTAATGTATTCTAAGGATATAAATATATATATATATATTGGTATAATTAATTTATTCTAAGTAATATATAAGTAATTAATGTATTATATATAGGTTACAATTAATGTATTCTAAGGATATATATTGGTACAACTAATGTATTCTAAGTAATATATAAATAATTAATGTATTATATACATAGGCTACAATTAATGTATTCAAAGGATATATATTGGCACAATTAATGTATTCTAAGTAATATATAATTAATTAATGTATTATATATATGTTACATTTAATGTATTCTAAGGATATATATTGGCACAATTAATGTATTCTAAGTAATCATTTATATTGATAGACATATTCTTGGAGGTGTTGTATTGTATCTCGAAACTGGATCTCCTCCTCCTCCTCTCCCCCCTCCCTCTCTCTCTCTCTCTCCATATATAGACGCCAACAGTGTGTAGATAGAGCAATCATATTGTAGTGTACTCCCATTAGAAAACATACACACACTCACCAAGGAAGTATTTGCAATTTCAAGTGCATCTTCCTAATGGACAAGCGCACCGGCCTTGCCCATGCAGCAACGCTGCTCTCGCTGTTGCTTCTTATGTGCTTTGCTATCCATGTACATTGTAAGTCACGTCCCGACTTACTAGTAATTCCCCGTTCTCGCATAATGAAACATTTTGCTAATATTATAATCGCATCAAAATGATACAATTGAAAAAGAGTTCAACCCTCGTCTCTGCAAACTAGTATGTCCTACCGGTGCATATTTGTATTTACAAATAATGCTAGCTTGTTCTCTAGTCGATTGGACACTACCACAAAGATTGTCCATGGTTATTCCTGTTCTGTTTTATGTTTATACTAGAACAGAATGCGCGCGTTGCCGCGCCTGTCCATTTAAAGCCATGTGTAGATTTTATCTTGTCCATGAAACATACAAAAATATCACACTCCTGGTGCCTGATACCTAAACCACAACATGTAAAGCATATAAGTTGGATGGTTCGACAAATGTCGATAACAATATGTTTTCCCTTAATCATAGCTAGAACATATGGTATTTAGGTTAATATGATAAGGAGAAAAATAATATCAAATGTCGATGTTTTCCTGCCTGCGCGCCTTCAGCAATTGTAGGGCTGACAGGAGGTGGTGATGCTAAGGCAGCAGGAAGCACATCACAGATGGGAGAGGACACTAGTAGAAAACTGGGCTTTGGTCACAGGGCAATATTCACATTAGTCCCGGTTCAGTCACGAATCGAGACTAATGTGAGCATTGGTCCCGGTTCGTGCGGCCAGGGGCCTGCCGGGCCTCGTGGGGGCATTGGTCCCGGTTCGTCCGGACCCTTTGGTCCCGGTTGGTGGGACAAACCGGGACCAATGGGCCACGCTCCTGGCCCACCACCCTTTAGTCCCGGTTCATACCACAAACCGGGACTAAAGGGCTGGTCCTAGTTGTGGCCAGTGTTTAGTCCCACCTCGCCAACCGAAGGGCGCTCACACCAGTTTATAAGCCCGTCCCTCTCTGCTTGTTGAGCTCCTTTTAAAGTGAAAATAGATGCCCTTATACAGGGAATTTGACCTAAATTCACAGTAAATTTCATAGAAATTTATTATGAATTTAGGTTGAATTTCCTCTATAAGCGCATCTATGTTCATTTTTTTAGTAAATAAAATAAATAAACCTTAATAAAATAAAATAAAATAAACTATAGTAACTAAAATAAATAAACCTTAATAAATTAAGTACAAAAAGCAGCAGTAAAATAAATAAAAATAGCAGCAGTAAAATAAATAAAAATAAAATAATTAAAGTAAAATACATAAGTAATTAGAAATAAAATAAATAAGTTTTTTGTTGTAAGTAGAAACAAAACAAAACAAATAAAGCAAAAGAGAAAACAAAAAACAGAGAAAAAAATTTATGCCACCTACTGGGCCACCACGGCCTGAATACGACTTGAAACCCGTCCGTGGGCCAGGATTCGGGCCCGCAGAAGGCCCAGTAGGCCCCACAGGCAAAGAGAACGGTTAGGCCCGAAAGCCTGCAGTTGAGAGGAGCTCGAGAGGGTGGGCGCAACAGCGCTTATAAACCACTCTCGAGCCCTCTCAACTAGCGAGGTGGGACTAAACTTTTGACGCGGGGCAGCACAAGGCCTTTGGTCCCGGTTGGTGCCACCAACCGGGACTAAAGGGGGCATTGGTCCCGGTTCGTGGCACCAACCGGGACCAGGCCTTTGGTCCCGGTTGGTGCCACGAACCGGGACCAAAGAGTTCCCTATATATACCCCATCGCCACAGCAGAGCACTCCATAGTGCTCTGTTTTTTCTGGCCGGCGAGGGGAGGGCATTTGGGTGCTCTAGCTCACCTCCTATGCACATGAGGTGTTCGATGAAATGTCTGAGCCACACTAGTTAATCTTTCTCCTCTCGAAACTCGACCTCCGAGCTCCATTTTCCCCGAGATTTGTCTAGGTTTAGCGGTCCATCACGTCCTGTCCCCGTCTTCACCGCCGTCGATCGCCCGCGCCGATCTCGTCGCCAGCACCACCGTGGTGAGCCTCTTGTTCTTATCTTCTTTCTGAAAGGAAAAAATTCTTACTTTAGATAGTTACTTGTCTAATTTTGTTACTTTTATTATTCCTTCTTATTACATAGTGCGATGGTTTTGGTATCCGCCCCCGTCGGCCCTCGTCCTGTCTATGATTCATTTATTGTTTATGACAAATATACCGACCAACGTGACATAGATTTTATTTATCTAGGAGGTGGTTGAACCGGAAATTCTAACCGACCCTATTGTCGAGAGGTTAAATTTAGTTGAAGAAGAAAACAATTACTTGAAGGAAAAAATAAAAAAATTGTGGAGGAGAAGATGATTTTGGAGTTGCATGTTGCAGATGTCGTCGATGATCACAAGATCAAGATGGATGCAATGCGCTTGAAGATTAGAAAGATTAGAAAATATGCCATTCATACCGAGGCTTGGTATCATTATGCCGTTGGATCAATTGTTACCTCGGTTGCGATTATGATCGCATTTGTTTTCGCATTGAAATGTTTTACATAGTTTCAATGTATGGTTTAATTAATTAGATGCCCCGGAGAGCTATATATATGTTGTTAGATGAGAACTATGTATGTAATTTGGTTTTAATGTGATGATGAACTTCTATTAATTTGTTCACTTAATTATCTATTCATGATGTTCTGTAATGGTTTTTGACACACTTAATTATATATAATGCACGCAGATGAACTGGCAATGGATGTACGGTGACAGACACACCTCCGAGTACATTAAGGGCGTGCATGATTTTCTCGAAGTGGCTGAGGCAAACAAGCAGAATGGTTTTATGTGTTGTCCATGCCCTATATATGGGAATACGAAGTCTTACTCTGACCGGAAAATCCTTCACACCCACCTGCTTTACAAGGGTTTCATGCCACACTATAATGTTTAGACGAGGCACGGAGAAATAGGGGTTATGATGGAAGACGGCGAAGAAGAAGAGGACGATGACAACTATGTGCCCCCTGAATACGGTGATGCTGCAACGGGGGAAGCTACTGAAGATCAAGAGGAACCAGACGATGTGCCCAATGATGCTGCAAGGGGGGAAGCTGCTGAAGATCAAGAGGAACCAGTGCCCGATGATGATGATCTCTGCCGGGTCATTGTCGATGCAAGGACGCAATGCGAAAGTCAAAAGGAGAAGCTAAAGTTCGATCGCATGTTAGAGGATCACAAAAAAGGGTTGTACCCCAATTGCGAAGATGGCAACACAAAGCTCGGTACCGTACTGGAATTGCTGCAGTGGAAGGCAGAGAATGCTGTGCCTGACAAAGGATTTGAGAAGATATTGAAAATATTGAAGAAGAAGCTTCCAAAGGATAACGAATTGCCCGACAGTACATACGCAGCAAAGAAGGTCGTATGCCCTCTAGGATTGGAGGTGCAGAAGATATATGCATGCCCTAATGACTGCATCCTCTACCGCGGTCCGTACAAGGATCTGAACGCATGCCCGGTATGCGGTGCATTGCGGTATAAGATCAGACGAGATGACCCTGGTGATGTTGACGGCGAGCCCCCCAGGAAGAGGGTTCCTGCGAAGGTGATGTGGTATGCTCCTATAATACCACGGTTGAAACGTCTGTTCAGAAACGAAGAGCATGCCAAGTTGATGCGATGGCACAGTGAGGACCATAAGAAAGACGGGAAGTTGAGAGCACCCGCTGACGGGTCGCAGTGGAGAAAAATCGAGAGAAAGTACTGGGCTGAGTTTGCAGCTGACCCAAGGAACGTATGGTTTGGTTTAAGCGCGGATGGCATTAATCCTTTCGGGGAGCAGAGAAGCAATCACAGAACCTGGCTCGTAACTCTATGTATGTATAACCTTCCTCCTTGGATGTGCATGAAGCGGAAGTTCATTATGATGCCAGTTCTCATCCAAGGCCCTAAGCAACCCGGCAATGACATTGATGTGTACCTAAGGCCATTAGTTGAAGAACTTTTACAGCTGTGGAATGGAAACGGTGTACGTACGTGGGATGAGCACAAACAGGAGGAATTTAACCTGCATGCGTTGCTGTTTGTAACCATCAACGATTGGCCCGCTCTCAGTAACCTTTCAGGACAGACAAACAAGGGATACCACGCATGCACGCACTGTTTAGATGACACTGAAAGTATATACCTGGACAAATGCAGGAAGAATGTGTACCTGGGCCATCGTCGATTTCTTCCGACCAACCATCAATGTCGAAAGAAAGGCAAGCATTTCAAAGGCGAGGCAGATCACCGGAAGAAGCCCGCCATGCGTACCGGTGATCACGTACTTGCTATGGTCAATGATTTACACGTAATCTTTGTAAAGGGTCCCGGCGGACTAGCTGTTCCGAATGACGCTGAGGGACACGCACCCATGTGGAAGAAGAAATCTATATTTTGGGACCTACCCTACTGGAAAGAGCTAGAGGTCCGCTCTTCAATCGACGTGATGCACGTGACGAAGAACCTTTGCGTGAACCTGCTAGGCTTCTTGGGCGTGTATGGGAAGACAAAAGATACACCTGAGGCACGGGAGGACTTGCAACGTTTGCACGAAAAAGACGGCATGCCTCCGAAGCAGTATGAAGGTCGTGCCAGCTACGCTCTTACGAAAGAAGAGAAAGAAATCTTCTTTGAATGCCTGCTCAGTATGAAGGTCCCGACTGGCTTCTCGTTGAATATAAAGGGAATAATAAATATGCCAGAGAAAAAGTTCCAGAACCTAAAGTCTCATGACTGCCACGTGATTATGACGCAACTGCTTCCGGTTGCATTGAGGGGGCTTCTACCGGAAAACGTCCGATTAGCCATTGTGAAGCTATGTGCATTCCTCAATGCAATCTCTCAGAAGGTGATCGATCCAGAAATCATACCAAGGCTAAGGAGTGATGTGGCGCAATGTCTTGTCAGTTTCGAGCTGGTGTTCCCACCATCCTTCTTCAATATCATGACGCACGTCCTAGTTCATCTAGTCGACGAGATTGTCATTCTAGGGCCCGTATTCCTACACAATATGTTCCCCTTTGAGGGGTTCATGGGAGTCCTAAAGAAATATGTCCGTAACCGCGCTAGGCCAGACGGAAGCATCTCCATGGGCCATCAAACAGAGGATGTCATTGGGTTTTGTGTTGACTTCATTCCTGGCCTTAAGAAGTTAGGTCTCTCTAAATCGCGGTATGAGGGGAGACTGACTAGAAAAGGCACGCTTGGAGGGGACTCAATAATATGCAGGGACGGATATTCTTGGTCTCAAGCACACTACACAGTTCTACAGAACTCTACCTTGGTGACCCCGTATGTCGATGAACACAAGAACAGTCTGCGCTCCAAACACCCGGAGCAGTGTGACGACTGGATTACATGTGAACATCAGGACTTTCAGCAGTTGGTTGGAAACACGTCTCAGAGGTGACACCACTGTTTGTGATGAGTTGTACTCGTTGTCCAGGGGACCATCTTCGACTGTATTGACTTACAAAGGATACGAGATAAATGGGAATACATTTTACACGATCGTCCAAGATCAAAAGAGCACCAACCAAAACAGCGGTGTCCGCTTTGATGCAGCAACCGAGAGGGGAAAGGACACATATTATGGTTACATAATGGACATATGGGAACTTGACTACGGACATGATTTTAAGGTCCCTTTGTTTAAGTGCAAATGGGTCAATCTGTCAGGAGGCGGGGTACAGGTAGACCCACAGTACGGAATGACAACAGTGGATCTGAACAATCTTGGGTACACTGATGAACCGTTCGTCCTATCCAATGATGTGGCACAGGTTATCTATGTGAAGGACATGTCTACCAGACCGAGGAAAAGAAAAGATAAGGAAGCGAATACATCATACGATGAGCCAAAGCGCCACATAATTCTTTCAGGAAAAAGGGAAATTGTGGGAGTGGAGGGCAAGACAGACATGTCTGAAGATTATGAAAAGTTTCATGAAATTCCTCCCTTCAAAGTCAAGGCTGACCCAAGCATCCTGATAAATGATGAAGATTATCCATGGTTACGGCGCAATAAGCAAATGACACAAGCGAAGAAAAAGTGAAGACTTTCTCCCGCAACTATTATGATGATACCATGCCAACTTTGTAACAGACGAGTATGATACCATAGTACGTTTTGTACACGAAGTGCATCTAGTTTTTGCCGTAACCCTCTCAACTTTCTTGCACATGCTATGTGGATGAAATTATGATACCATGCCAACTTTCAACCTTTTCAGAGTTCATTTGAAATGCTTTTCAATTTTAGAGTCTTATAGCTCAAAATAATTAGTAAATGCATGAAAAATAACAGGCCAGAAATTAAAAATTATGCCACCTACTGGGCCACCACGGCCTGAATACGACTAGAAACCCATCCATGGGCCAGGATTCAGGCCCGCAGAAGGCCCAGTAGGCCCACAGGCATGTACAGAGAGGTTAGGCCCGTAAGCCTGCTTTAGAGAGGAGCTCGACAGCTCAGGTGCACCGCACCTTATAAACAGGTGCGGCTCTCTCTCAGCTAGCGAGGCGGGACTAAACTCACCACCACGCCGCTGTGCAAGGCCATTGGTCCCGGTTGGTGGCACGAACCGGGACCAATTCCACCCTTTGGTCCCGGTTGGTGCCACGAACCGGTACTAATGAGGCTTTGGCCCCATGAGCACCTTTAGTACCGGTTCGTGGCACGAACCGGTACTAGAGTTTCTTACTAAGCAGTTTTTTAGTCCCACCTCGCTAGCTGAGAGGCACTAGGAGCGGTTTATAAGCCCTGAGTGCAGAGACGATGAAGAAGAGGCGCAATGCTCACGTTGCTTAGCTTCAAGCCTTGAGGAATAAGGTAGACTGCATGGAGCTATGTGCAGTGCAGTCTACACTATTCCGAAAGGCTTGAAGCAAATCAACGAGCATTGCGCCTCTTTTTTATTTTTAATAACTTATTACAACTCCGGACTTCTTGTGTTCCGACAAAATAAAATAAACTTTAATAAATTTTATGAAACTAAAATTAACAAAGTATTTTCTGTTCAAAACATTATAAGAAACCTCTATTATTATTGAAACTAAAATCATATAAAATTGATGCAACTAAAATTATCGAAGTATTTTCTGTTCAAAATCATTAAAAGCAAAAAGAATTTTCATAAAGAACTTTTTTTGATAGAAACTTTAATAGCAAAAAGAATTATCATAAAGTGAAATAAATAAGTAATTAGAAACAAAATAAAATAAATTAAATAAGTTTTTATTGTAAGTAGAAACAAAACAAAATAAATAAAACAAAAAACTAAATACAGCAAAAAGAATTTTCATAAAGAACTTTTTTGGATAGAAACTTTAATAGCAAAAAGAATTATCATAAAGTAAAATAAATAAGTAATTAGAAACAAAACAAAATAAAATAAATAAGTTTTTTGTTGTAAGTAGAAACAAAACAAAATAAATAAAGCAAAAAAGAAAACTAAAAAAAACTAAAAACAGCAAAAAAATTGTTGGGGCGCTGTCCGCTGGGCCCTCCAACCCTCGGGTTTGCAAATGCAGGCCCAGAAGGGCTAGAGGGCTCAACGGGCAGCGCGCCAAAGTTAGGCCCAGAAGCCTACTATAGAGAGGAGTTCGAGACAGGAGCCGCAGGGGGCTTATAAACCACTCTGAGCCCTTCTCAACTAGCGAGGTGGGACTAAACTTTTGGCCGCGACGCGGGCAGCAAGAGGCCTTTGGTCCCGGTTGGTGCCACCAACCGGGACTAAAGGGGTGCATTGGTACCGGTTCGTGGCACCAATCGGGACCAATGCCCACCCTTTAGTCCCGGTTGGTGCCACCAACCGGGACCAAAGGCCGCCGCTTCCCGTCCTTTGCGCTGCTGAAAAGAGGGCTTTGGTCCCGGTTGGTGGCACCAACCGGGACTAATGCCTACCTTTAGTCCCGGTTGGTGCCACGAACCGGGACTAAAGGCTTTGCTATATAAGTTCACACTTAGGAAATTTTCAGAGTTACCTAGCAGTTGCCGCCCCGACGACGCCGACGCCGCCCGCCGCCCCGACGCCGCCAGGCTGCCTCGACGCCGCCCGCCGCCCCCGCCGTCGCCCGTGCCCGTCGTCGCCGTCGCCGTTGCCCGCGCCCTCGCCGTCCGCCGCGCCCCTGCCCCGACGCGCGCCGCCCCGGCCCGTCCCCGTCGTCGCCGTCGCCCTGCCCCGCCCTTCGCCGCCGACGCCTCTGCCCCTGCCCCGACCACGCCGCCGTCGCCTCTGCCCCTGCCCCGACGCGCCGCCGTCGCCTTGGTCAGGGCCGGCACTGCCCCCTAATTCCTCCATGTTTTTCCTGCACATTTATATGCTTAATTATATGTATATGTATGAGTATATGTATGTGTGTATATCTGTTTATATGTCCTTTTTTTAGATCTTTTTTTTTGCATTTTCTCGATGTATATGTATGTATATATGTTCTCTGTGTATATATATGTTCATGTATATATGCAATAGATAGATTTTTAGAAAAGTTAGGATTTTTTTTCTGTTCATAGATTTTTTTGGTGATATTAATTATTGTAGAATATGCAAATGTTTGTATATTCATATGAACAATGCATTAGGCAAAACCTTTACTTTTTTCGAAATTTTCTGTTTGAACATTTTTTTATGAATGAGAGGAAAAAGGAAAATAAGAAGAGGAAGAAAGGAGAAGAAGAGGAGAGGAAGAAGAGGAGAAATAAATAAGAAGAGGAAAAAAGAAGAAAAAGAAGAGGAGAAGAAGAAAGGAATAGAAGAGAAGAAGAAAAAATAGAAAAAATTCTATTTTTTCTTCTTCTCTCCTCTATTCCTTTTTTCTTCTCCTCTTTTTTCTTCTTCGATCTTCTCCTCTATTCCTTTTCTTCTTCTCCTCTTTTTGTTTCTTCTTCGTTTTCTTATGTTTTATCGGGTCTGTCGTCGTCGATATACCCCTCTCCCGATAACTTCAACACGAGGGGGGTCGATATACCCCCTCCCCGATAATATTATTTTCCCATGTACGTTCATTGTCTTTGTCGATATAACCCCCTCCCGATAACTTCAACACGTGGGGGGGGGGGGTCGATATACCCCCTCCCCAATAACATTATTTTTCCATGTATGTATGTCGTTGTTGTCGATATATATAACTCCCTCCCAGATAACTTCGACATGATGGACGGTCGATATTTATACCCCCTCTCGACCGTGATAACTTATACCACGGGAGCACCCCCCGGCCCTCTCGGTCTCCTACCCCCTCCCGCCGCGCCCCTACCCTTGAAGCGTTGCTGAGGCCACCCCAAACCCGGAATAAGCTAGGTCTACGTTTGCACTAACCACCTGCTGTCATGTTTGTGTAGTAATTGCCATGTTGTAATATTTGCAGAAACAATGGAGCACGGACGAGACGAGCAAGCAGAAGAGGTGTTGGGGGACATAATCTTAGCCGGAAATGATATCTTGTCGTATCTTAACGACAATGATGGTCTGGAAGAACAGGGTGAAGAAGCAGGCTACGGTGATCGAAGAGTGGAGGAGGAAAGACATGATTATGATGGCTCCGGTGACCCAATGCTGGTGCAAGAAAGAGCCCGTGGTGACGGCTCCGGTGACCGAACAGATTCCGGCCAGGTAAATATATTAGTTAAGCCTTTGCTGACTAGCTAATTGATGCATTCATTGTTTCGGTATGTACACATATTAATTAACACTCGTCTTTCTTCTTTTTTCTAGCCCTCCGGATCGAGCACAACTGCGGTAAAGAGACGAGGCCCGAAGAGAAAGTTGCGCTCGGATGAAAGGGCGACGGCCAACCGATTGAACCCATCCGGACAAAGGATGCATTTGCTGCTCAGTGCGGGGTTCTAGTTAGGGACAAGATCCCGATCAGCATCCACCAATGGTATAAGCCTAAGAAGGAAGACCCTGAGGTGTCTTATGTCAATGATATGCAGAAAGATGATCTTTGGACTGAGCTGAAGGCAAATTTCACCCTACCGCCAGAGGAGGATCCGGAGAAGCCAGTTAAAGAGCAATTAATCAAGTCTCATGCTCTTAAGAAGATGGCAGACCTATTCAGGAGGTGGAAGAATGAGCTGAAAACGTTTGTCGACAAAGAAGAGACACCCGAATTCATCGGCCGGTATGAGAAGATCAGAGATCACTGGCCCGCATTTGTGGCCCACAAGACATCGGAAAAGAGTAAGAAGATGTCAGCGACAAAAAAGAAGAATGCTGCGAAGAAGAAGCTTCACCATCGCACGGGGTCAGGTGGCTACCTCAAAGCCCGGCCTAAGTGGGCCAAGGCTGAGAATGATCTGCTTGAAAAAGGGATCGAACCACAGACAATGAACTGGACAGACCGTTGCCGGACTTGGTTCTTCGGGGCTGGCGGAACCTTGGACCCTGTATCAGGGAGGTGCGTTTGGACGAACGAGCTTTTGAGAATACCAGTCAAGAAGATTCAGCAATATATCGATGCAGCGTAGGAAGGGACATTCGTTCCAGATAGAGAGAACGACGAGCTCACAATGGCCCTCGGGAATCCTGAGCACCCTGGACGGACACGAGGCACGCCAGGCTCCGTTCCGTGGAAGGATGGTTTTCCGGACGCAGGCGGTTACAAAAGCCAGGAGAGGAGGAAAAAAATGGAGCAGACCCAAATTCAGAAGCTGCACGAAAGGGTTCAAGCGCTAGAGGAACGAGATAGCAATCGACATGCCGAAACTACCCCGCCATCTCAGTGGAGAAGCAGCGTGGCTTCCACCGAGCTGCTTCAGCTGGAGCATGTCTTGACGGCTCCTGCTAGCTACCCCGTGGATGCTATCACGGAGTCTCAACATTGCCACCTTATGGCGCAATGGCAGAACTTCAAAGTCAAGGCGGCTGTTGGCTCTATTTTACCTCCTGAACCCGGCGCAACCTACCATTGTCGGCCGATTCCAGAAGGATATGCTAGGGTGATGGTGGATGAAATAACGGAGGGATTTGAGGACCTCCAGCTTGACCACCCTACCGGTGAAGGGGAGACTCGGCTGGGTTTAGCTCTGAAGACTTCGTGCCTATGGCGGAAGGAGCTCATCAACCTTCCGAACTGGACGGCTCCGGCGAGTAAGGGCAGTCCGCCTCCTCCTCCGCATCCTCCTCCGGCGAGTGATCAGGGCACTCAGCCTCCTTCTCCGGCGCGTGGCGGCACTCCGCCTCCTCCTCCGGCGAGTGATTAGGGCACTCAGCCTCCTTCTCCGGCGCGTGGCGGCACTCCGCCTCCTTCTCCGCCTGCGCCGGCGCGCCAGAGCAGCCAGCCTCCTCCTTCTCCGCCTCGTTAGCAAGGGAGGAAGAGACCCGCCGCCGCTGCGGCTGCTCCGGCGCGTCGTAGTCCTTCTCCTCCGCCTCGTAAGCAAGGAAAGAAGACAGCCGCAGCCGCTCCGTCTGCTCTGCCGGCGTCTAGCAGTACAGCTGCCAGAGGCGGAAGGCAATACAGATTCGGTCCTTCTCTGAAGACTCCAGAGAAGTTACCATACGAGAGGACCGAGGAGGAAACCAGGAAGATCGTGCGAGCCGAAGTGACAAACTTCTTTGAAGGGGTGAAAGCAAAGAAACATCCACCTCCGGAGGAGAAGGTAGATCCGGTGAAAGCAAAACGCACTCTGGCTGCCCTGACAAAACCACCAAAGTGTCTGCCGAGAGGCAACTATGAGCGCATTCTTGCAAAGACATATGCCGAAGCGGAGCGGTCGGGAAGTACTGTCAGTGATCAAAGGTTAAAAGAACGTTGAGCTGGGAAAAAAATTGCCCAGATCGGTGAACAAGCGAACCAATCGTGCCCCCCCCCCCCGCTCAAGGTGTCAAAAGACATCATCGCTAATGATCCGAGGATGGTGCCTGGTTATAGCAATCTTGGAGATTACCTGCCCGACGATGTACATTATGAAATCATGGAGGTGGACGAACACAAATACCATTACGGGAAGCCTCTCATCAAAGATGAAAGATCTCTAACAACGATGATGCGAAGATTACATGATTGGTACATGAAAACCTGCAGAGAGTCTGATGGGACGAGTACTTTGACGCTGAGAGTTAAACCGGAGCATGACCTCGTTGGAATTGAACTGCTGAATGTTCCATTTGAGGATTTCTTCCAGTTTTACAATCAAAAGGCCCTCGATAAAACAACGATCACTGGCTACTGTCTGTAAGTAGTACTACTTCTGTCATTAAGTCTCTCTATATAGGTCAACACTTTCATTGCATGTATTTATAATTATCCTCACTATATTATGCAGATTGAAGATCGTCGAATTGAAGAAAAGAAAAATCGGTGATATTGGGTTCATTAACACAAATCTCATAGATGCATATACGGTTGAAAAATATCCCAAAGAAGCCGAGGCCAACTTGCTACAATCGTTGGTATTAAATCAAAATAAAGATATAATACTCTTTCCTTACAACTTCAAGTGAGTGTTACTGTCTTGTGCATATTCGGTTTCCCTTATTAGTCTAGGTTATGGTAATGTAATTGATGACTTATGCAGGCATGCGCAGCTTCCACTATATTCTCCTAGAGATTAAGCTTGAGCAGGGAGTAGTAACCGTCTTAGACTCGAGACGAAAAGATCCCCAGGACTATGCGAACATGACTCAAATGCTTGAGAAGTAAGTTAAATCGATCATTATTCACCATATCAGCAACTTTGTTCATTTCCTGATATCAAGTAATTGTTTTCTTTGTCTGGCAAGGTTTGGAGAAAATTCACCACAAAAGCTCCGGGACTGCCGAAGAAGCTGCAATTTAAACACCCGAAAGTAAGTACTATAGTAGCATGTTCCGCGCATCTCCTAGTGATTCAAGCGCTAGTTTCATCAATACCATTTAGCATGCTTGCTTATCAGTTTGATTGACCTCTATTTCTTGTAAAGTGGTTGTGGCAGGAACCTGGGAATAATTACTGTGGATACTACGTTTGCGAGTCCATCCGCTACACGACCTGTGAGCGGGGCTACACTGAAGAACAATATGAAGTGCGTAAGCAATAATATTCACAATTTTATTTTATTACCATCATTTGTGTTGAGTTTCATTTATTCATATATATATGTATTGACCCCCCTTCTTCAAATTAGATGTTTCGGAAGCGGGATGAACTCCTAGCACCAGATCGTATGCGAGGAATTCAAGAGGAATTGGCGGCATTCTTCCTTGACCACGTGATCGCTGAAAACGGGGAATACTATGTGGACCCTGTGTTCTTACAATTTAATTAGGAGATTGTATTGTAAAAGATAATTATTGTATATATGTAGCCGGTAGTGTCGGATAGATATACGAGAACTTGTTGTTCGACCAATCTCTCGGAGAAGGAGAGGTGGTCGATATCACTTCTCTCTGTATGCATATGTTCATGACGATCTTCTGTTTCCTTCATTTGATTACTAGCTAGCGTGTCTAGTCCTCTCCATACGTATATAGTACGTAGCGTCGACCAAGCACGGAGATAAGAGAGGACACTTCTCTCTATTAATTAGCTAGCTAACACAATATATAAAACACCTAAATTAACCCCCCAACCCCCCCTTCAAAAAATAACAAAAACCCCAGCCCCTGAAATGCTGACGCGTTGATGCCTATTGGTCCCGGTTGGTGACACCAACCGGGACAAAAGGCCCTGCCTATTGGTCCCGGTTGGTGGCACCAACCGGGACCAAAAGCCCCCCTGCCTGGGCTGGCAGCAGCGGCCACGTGGAGGACCTTCTGTCCCGGTTCGTGTAAGAACCGGGACTAAAGGGTTAGGGCTTTAGTAACGACCCTTTAGTCCCGGTTCGAAAACCGGGACAAAAAGCCCTTACAAACCGGGGTAAAAGCCCCTTTTCCTACTAGTGGGATAAGCAAAGCGCAGGAGAAGCTAATGAGCAAACTAATGTTACTGTTTTGGCTGATGACTGCAGCTATGTCCCAAGGCTGATTGGCGATACGCCGACACCTATATGGATATGATAAAAATATGGAGAAAGCATTTCCTAAGGCAAAATACAATGTAACTCACCAAAGCAGAGGCGAGGAAACTGTTCTAGTTTCAGGACAATCAGCACACAGATCATTAACTACTTTCGCATCAAGGTAACAAGAAAATTCTGTGCATCACATAGTCCAAAATCGTGAGTTTAAGAACATATAATTACAAATACATTAAGATACAACACCAACTCTTCAATCAGGCGATCAAGCTTTTGTGAATTCTGTACTCTAGAAAAGAACATATATGAATACTGAAGCATGCCATTTATAAGGTGAACATGGACGTAGCAATTGGGAACCTGCACTCTTAGGCAGTGTATTTGGAAAGAAAAAATTACTTGATTTTCATTGATGACGTTGGTTTTCTCGGTCCCTTCATCACCCACACCAAAATCAGAATTATGCTTCTAAAATGTAAGGACACTAAAATGTGCCGGACACTGGAAATGCAGCAATCAAATTAGTATAACTCAAAATCTAGGACCGATCATGTTACTGGGTAGTAATTTTGCAAGGTATATGGTATATATCTTGCAGAGCAAGCTCTTGGAACTGGGAGGGACTATATCACAACCAGGGTTAAAAATTTCAACGAAATTCCAGTGAAATTCCCGAAATTTCGCATATTTCAGTGGGGTCCGAAATATTTTTGACCCTGAAATTTCGATACATATTCAAACTGATTTCAAAATAAATTTAAATTATGTCAAAATTCATTATAATTATGTGAAATTTGAAATCTCAAAATCCGAAATAATTTCTGAAATTCGATATTTCTGTGAGCTCCGAAATTAAAAACCTTGATCACAACTTGAAGCAGGCTAGTTCTTGGACTCTAGAAAATTCATGAAGTTGTGCAAACGAGAGGAAACCCACGACAAAGACGAGCAGTTTGGGCATGGCCTGCTGTGGACAAGTATTCTGCGATCCCTTGAAGACCATCACTATTAGAAGGGAAAATGGTGTGGCTGTGGCACGGAGAATGCTTACTCGATGCCATCCGTCGCTTTGGAGATCAACTCCACGATTGCGCTACAAGGGAACGCGGACAACGGAAGGGGCAACCGTCGTCGGCCGTCGACGTGGACCTGACCATGACCAGTCGCACCACTTCTGCCATGATAGCCACCGTCGCCCTTCCTGCCTCCGCCGGTCTCCTCCTCGAGCCCTCTGTTTCCAGCGATCGCCGACAGAGGATGACACTACATCCTGTTGATGTGGTTGTACTTGTACATATATAGAGGAGGAGCTGCTGCTAGGGTTCGCGCGCGAGGTCTCGTGAGACAAGAGATCGAAGGAGGAGGAAGAGGACACGGCCAGTGGAAGGCACCTACGCGGCGCATCTGCAGGATCTTGCCAACGAGACGGTGGACGCGGCGGCGCATGGCACGCCGAGGAACAAAGGAGCAGTTCCTGGAGATAACCTGTGCCTGTTCCGTGCATGTTCGGTGCCTGTTCCTGGAGGCCGTCGGCATAGATGTAAACTACGCCGATGGCTCAGCCGTCGGCATAGCCCTGCCCCAGGAGGTACAGCTATGCGACACGTGGCACATGTATGCCGATGGCCTAGCCGTCGGCGTAGTTTTAAACTATCCGACGGCTAGGCCGTCGGCATACATGTGCCACATTTCGCGTAGTTGTTGATCAGCACTTGACGGCGGCCACCGTTAGGCGGGGACGTTGCCGACGGCCGAGGCCGTCGGCACAGATGTACGGACACCGTCAGGATAGGATCTATGCCGACGACCTTTCTATGCTGACGGCCTCCCAAGCAACGCCGACGGATATGTTGCCGACGGCCCTATGCCGACGGGGGCCGTCAGCATAGGCCTGTCCTGACGGGAATCAGGGCTATGCCGACGGCCCTGGCCGTCGGCTTAGGGCGCGATTCTGGTGGTGGTGCGAATGGCCAGTTTTTTTTTCCTTTTTCTTTGAGGCCGAAATCGGAGCGCGGCCTAGGCCTGGGCGTTTGACGGCCCGATTACGGACATGAAAGGGAGCTCGTTCTGCCCGCAAAGACGGTGCTTGCAGCGCCCGAATGACCCGGGGACAATCTACATTGTCCATCAGAGCGGTCGGACGGCTGAGAGGCTCAAAATGCTGTGGAGCTCGTAGGTAGCTGCGTTATACACGTGTTGCCAGATCGATAATCGTTATTTGATCTGGCAATCAACATATACTGATGGATATTAATGGTTGATGTGTATTTTTCTCACGTAGGCCGAATCATGGAAGACAAAGTCAGCGAGAAGATTAATTTACCACATGGATTATGCGTGCATAGGGGCTATAATTGCGGGGCTCTACTCCATTGCAACTGTTGTTTCTTAAGCAACATTTGCTATCCTTCAATGGATTTATGCACGGAAGCGTGCAAATAAAATACATACTCTTCTTCAGCCACGTTGGCACGCCGGCCCATCCTCCTTTGCCTTCCCATACACTTTGATCAGCTTTTATGTAATTCCAAGTGATCACGCTAATGCGCCAGCTGATGCGCAATTTGGAAATAAAGAATACTGTTATTATTTATTTATTGAAGTGCAACTGCTCACCGGAACTAGTAGATCGTCTTTGAGACGGGCAAAAAAGATGATTCTAGGACCGCTTGTTATTGGCGTTTGGCAATCAGCAGGAGTCTATATGCCATAGTCTTCATTTTGTTTTCAGACGCATCGCCAGTTTCGAGAGGCGAGGGTTCAAAAACTACATGCAATGTATGTAATAATGTACGTAGTAGAAATTTTGGCAGTGAGCCGGAGATGTGCCCAGAAATGGACCTTCTTCGTACTATGAAGACGAGCAAAGGAGAGTACTGTTGTCGCCCCAAGAGCTGTCTAAGTGTGTCTCCAACTGCCCCCGCGTCCTCCGCCTGGGCGACTCGGGCGGCGCTCGATCCGCTTTTTCCGCCGTCGGCCCTGTGCGCCCTCACCTCACCGCCGCCGGTTGGCGTCATCGGGTTTGCCCCGGTGGCTGATGGCAGCGGCGGGGTTCCGTTCCCGTGGATCTTTGGGCAACGTGTTCGATGAGATGCAGATGGCGACTGGCGGTTGGGAAGGCTGATGCTACAGCGGCGGCTCCGGCGCTCAGCATGGCTTGGGATAACTAGGTCAGCACCATGGGCGCTCGTGACGCAGTCATCTTTGTCGACAGGACCACTGGAGCATGCGTATCTGTTGCTCCTCCGATGCATCCAACCTGAGAGCACACCCATGCTAGGGCCGCTGCTCCATGGGTGCATCTTTGGCGTTGGTGCGTAGTGCTCATGGTGGTCGTTCCCTCAGGTTCGAACGTGAATCTGGTCCGCAGGCTGCTATGTGGTTGTCGGCTAGACCGATTATCCAAAGAGCTTCAAACCTGGATGATTTGCGTCCACTGGCGAGGACGGCGGAGGTAGTGGCAGCTCGTGGAGCTGTCGTCTGATACAGATCAGTCAACAACTACTACTTGTGAGGATGGTGTAGGCCTTCAGAGTGTCCCCATCCCGGGGTTTTGGTGGTGCCGACAGTCCTTCTTCCCCGTCAATGTCTTCGTCGTATGGTGACGAGAGAAGATCTTGTCTCGTCTTTTCAGCTTGCTCGTACGGGCGTGGACACCCCCGTCATAAGGACCATGCGCATATGCAACTATTGGGATCGAGGAAAGTGGAGGAGACGACATAGGACGACTTCGATTGGGTGGTACTTCTGTAGTACCCAGTCTCGAGCTCCGTGGTGAAAACCATAGGTTTGACCCTAGTTGGTCATATCTGGAAATGGCGGCGTTCTTTTGCGTCGCTACCCTGATGAGGGCATTGCTCGAAATTGGCTCGGACAACATCTTTAGGGTGAAAACCCATGATCTAACCTTGGTGGTTTGATCCGGCGACAATGGCGCTTCGATGTCGTTCCCTTCCTGGAGACGTCGCTTTTGGAGAGCCTTTCTCGTAGTCCTTGTGTTGTAAAGAGATGGTTGACGCCGCTTGTCACCGTTGTATATCGTTTATTGTTGCTTTCATTTCTTCGGGTTTTCTTTTCCCCACCTAGCCATATTTCGGTCTTTTATGACTTTGTTTTTGTCGAAGTGATCGTGTGGGTGTGTGTGTGTTGTGTTGGCTGTGTGCATCCTAGTTGTGCAGAGGCCGGGTGTGTACTAATTACCCTCGATGCTACACTATGAGTCAATAAAAAAGCGCCATTTATTGGAAAAAATGAAGACGAGCAAAGCTTAGCAAACTGACGTATTGTTCTTTCTTCCTCCAGAAGAAAAAGGCGATCTCGCCAGTGCCCGTTGCCGTGGGCTTCCTCCGCCGCCATCCTCTGGCGGCTCCCCTCCGCTGATAACCTCGGTCGTCGGTGCTGAGGGGGGTCGCCGGATCCACGCGTGTGGATCGTTTTAACCCAAAATAGCTTACTTTTTCGGCCGTTCATCGTCTTGCTTCGGCGGTGGTGATGGCAGAGATGAATAAAATTTCTTCAGATCCTACTCCAACGAAGTGATCAGTCGCATGATTGGGGATGGATTTGAAATCCAGTCTGTTCAAACAGGGATGGTGTGGCGGGCGGCATCCTCATGGTGGACATGTGTCCTCGGGCTCCGCCGTTGCGACGACGTTTGCTCCAGCGCCAGCACTGAGCCTGCGAGGTATTCCAGGAGCGGATGCAGATTATGGTCTGCATCGGTGGCATCTGAAAGATGGTGAATCATGTGATGGGTTCATGGTACGTGGATGGCAGGTATCGTTTCCTCCTCCGACGTCTTAGTCATGTGAGGGTGCCAGATCCGGAGTTCGAGCATGTCCGGGCGTTGCCCCGGTCTGATTCATTCAACTATAATGGTTTCGCCTTTGGCGAGCAACCTTGGAGGTCCGTAAAGCTGCATATCAGCGATGGTGCCACGTCAAGCTCGGGTGTGAAGGTGATCCCTCAATTTTCCTTTGGTGGCAACTGTGGTGGTGCCAGAGGGAGGTGATGGGTGTTGGTATCAAGCTCAGAGGTTTCTTCGGTCTTGTTTGTATTATTTTTTACGTCTTGTGTCGTGGAATTGTCACGGCAGATGTCCTTGAGCTAGGACTTAGTCGTGGAGCCATCGCAACTAGGAAGCTTGAAGGGGTTATGTGGGACAAGGAACACGAGGGTTTATACTGTTTCAGCCCCTTACAGTGAAGGTAAAAGCCTACGTCCAGTTGAGGTGTTATTGATTAGGGTTACGATCGCCAGGGAGCTGAACAGTTATCCCGGCTCTCGATGATCTTATTGTCGCCCTTAAACCGCTGCCGGGTCCTCCCTTTATATAGGGAGGCTGACGCCCAGCAGCCCTTAGAGTCCCGGCCGGCTCATAAGAGCGCCCGGCTCGGACTCTAAACAATACCTGCCTTACACTACAAGTCTACTATAACAATGATTGTAACTACAGGCTTTAAGCCATATCCGGGTCTCAGCCCATCTCTGGCCCATTATCTTGACACTTAGCTCCGGGCTTCTGACAATGACCCTTAGAATAACCCGGCCCTCCTGGCGGGAGACTCCAAGGTCTATATCCTCAACATTAGGCCCCAGATTGACTTGAGCCGGCTCGTGTCAATCTTCAACTCTGCAGACAGAAAAAATCTCCGGCTTACCATTCATGTGAAGGCCATAACCCGGAGTGATGTCATCCTCTGGACTCCGGATAATCCGCCGTGACGTCATCCTCCATTAAGTCCGTTTTTTACTCCGCCAGATCCGCAACGGATCTTTGCCTTTACTGTCATTCCGAAAATCGAGGCGCCGTGAGGGGGAGATAACCACGCCGTGGCCTCCTTGAATCCCGCGCCCACTTATGACTCTGCCTTATAAATAGGCCGGCCCAGCACTTTCTTCTCACGCTCTCCTTCTTCCTCCTCGCGCCGTCGCTCCTCTGCTCGAGCTCCGCCACTGCCGCCGCCGTCGCGCCCCTGGTCTTCATCAACCCGGCCGCTGCATCACCCTGATTCGGACCAGACTCACGGCAACGACCTCCGCTCTTTCCAACTCCGGTGAGTCTCCCCTGCCCTGTCAGATAGATCTACGGTAGGGTTCATCTTGTGTTCTTCGCGTTCATCACCATTGGCGCAGACCTCAGTAGCTCTTGTAGCCACCACACTCGGTTGATCTTTTATCTTGCGTAAAGTCTGTGCGGTAGACGTTTGGGATCCATTTCACCTGCAAAAACCCTCTTCTTACTGCATAAGAACCATGTTCAATCCTCAAGAACTTCTTCTACCTCTGTTTTTTAGGTCTAGAAATTTTTCATTTCACCCGACCCTTTTGATCCAAAAAAGCTACTGCAACATGTGAAATCTGTTTTACCACACTTAGTAAAAACTGCAGCCCTTGAATCTTGGCGGCTTATATTTCCGACTTAAAGAAAACATGCGCCGTAGGACTTTCCGGTTTAATGAAAACCATGCTCTGTAGAATCCTCCGGCTTAACTGCAGTAAACCGTAGATGACCAAATGCTCCTCCGGCTTAGATAACTCACCGTATCTGAATATATATCATTAGTCCCCTTTCTGAGCCGCCACCTTAGTTTGAACAATAGCTCTCCGGCTTATAATTAACCCGGATACTTTTCTCTTTGTCATAGACCACCAACCGTCACCATGCCTCCCAAGGCTCCCATCACTTGCAACTGGATGAGATCCAACGTCACTGATGAGACCCTGGCCAACTTTGTTAAGTCCGGATATCTGCCCAAGAAGGAAGTGATGTCCTACCGTACCCCTGATCCGTCAGAAGAAAGACCACAGCCGAAGGACGGGGAGGTAGTGATCTTTGCGGACCACATGAGCCGGGGCTTCGCACCACCCGACTCAAAATTCTTCTGGGATGTGCTCAACTTCTTTAACCTTCGACCCCAGGATATAGGACCCAACTCCATATCCAACATCTGCAACTTCCAAGTCTTTTGCGAAGTATACCTTGGAGAGGAACCCAGTTTACTGCTTTTCAGAGAACTGTTCTACTTAAACCGCCAAAACGAGTGCGCGAACGGGCCAAGTCTGGAATTAGGCGGCATCTCCATCCAACGGCGCAGGGACTGTCTATTCCCTTACGCAGAGCCGCCAAGTCACCCCAAGGACTGGAATATGACTTGGTTCTACTGCCAAGACACGTCCCCGGCTGACGAGAGCCCGCTGCCCGGCTTTCGCCCAACCCGCCTAGAGCCGACTCATCCGCTATCCGACAAGCTGACTGCCGCGGAACGCCAGCCTCTGCTTCCAACGATCAATAAGATCAAGGCTCTGCTAGGCAACGGCCTGAACGGAATAGACCTAGTCCGGGTCTGGATCTCATGGCGGGTGATCCCATTGAGCCGTCGCCCCGGCTTAATGTGTGAGTACACCAGGCGGAAGGATGACCCGCAGAGGCACAGTCGCAATGATCTTCCAGAAGATGTTGCCGAAGAAGAAACCAAGGCTCTGTTAAACGAGAGCCTGGCAGACTGTGGAAGAACCGGGCTAGCCCCGTTCTGCAAGACCAATCCAGCCCCAGGGGTAAGCCGCTGACTTTAACCTTTCCACTTCTTTTACATGTCACCTTGCTCAGAACCATTTTAAGAGTTCATTACTGTATTTCTCAGGCTGACGATAAATTCTGGTGGGTCAAGTATGATCATGAGGCGGCCAAGAAGGCCAGAAAGGCAAAGAAAGCCGCCAAGAAAGCCGCCCCTCGCAAAAAGGGAAGCAGACCCACTGCTTCGGAGCTACTGCAATTAAGCGATAGCTCCGAGTCAGAGGTAACCCTTAAACCTTTAAACTCTTGCCATTTTTGTTGTTTGTTGCTGTCCGCCTTATCAACATTTTGCTTATTGACAGGATGACACCGGCGTCAGTAACCCGGTGGTTGAAGAGGTAACATCACTTTCCTCCGACTCGGAGCCTTTGCCACAGCTGAAAGTCCGAAGAGTAACCCGGAAAGTAAGCTTTTCTCATCCATTAGCTCATCAAGACCCTCAATTTCTTCTGAAGCAGCAGGTTCACGAAAGCCGGCGTCACACCCGGGCCCGCAAGGACACCGACCTCTCCGCCGGGTTACCCGACGCAACAAGGAAGCGTCGCACTGAGGTTTTTTCTCACCTGTACCCTTTTCATCCGTTGGCGGGTGTCATCCGTCAGCCACTCAACTCTTCTGACTCCAATTATCAGGAGACCTCCCCCTCTTCGGGTGACTCCATGCAGTCAAGTCTGCCGGCCTTCAAGACTGCACCCGGGTAACAACAATCTCCTTACATTATCTGTCTGTATTTACTCTTCGTGTGCCTGACACTTCTGTCTTTTCAGTGCCCAGGCAAAGCTCACCAAAAGAGCAAAGAAGACCAGGTCAGCTGGAGTGCCAGACTTGCCTGAACCGGAGACGACGGCTCAAGAGCCGCCAGCCGCCTCCGCCCCCGAAGCCACCATTCCTATGGACACAGCGCCTGAAGCCCCTGCCCCGACCACCAAGACAACGACCGAAGCGTCGGTTAACCCGGAGGCCTCCGGCTCAGCCCCACCAGCTAACGACCCGGACGTGGTAATTACCCGGACGGAGTATGTCAAACCGGGGAGGCCGACCGTGCTGGCCAAATGCTCCGCGAAGGGGGAGTTGCTGCAACCGCACCGGGTGAATCTGGATCTCTCCAGCTACACCGACTTAAACATTGGAGAGCTCGTCTCAGGCTACATCAGCCAGGTTCACAAGAGCCGGGACGCCGAGATCGCCATGGTCAACCAAATCCAACAAAAATCTGAGGTAACCTTCTGCTGTCTTCTTATCTTCTGCACAGTGATCCTTGTCATGCTAGCCCCCAAGTCTATGACTTATACTTGAATATGTTGTAGACTTAGATTCCGGCTTACTTAACTGAACCGGCAGTACGTAGATAGATACGTTCAATATGCATTAGCCCCCAAGTGCCAAGTGTCTTTGCTTGGAAAGTGCTTGGGACTTATATAATGACTGTTAATAACCCGGAAATATATGCAGGCTGCTGGCAAGAAATTTGAGTCGGACCTTGTGGATCTCAAGAGCCGGCTAAAGACACAAGAGATGGAGACCCGGAAGGCAAACGCCAAGTTTGTCTCCAGCATCGCCGCTCAAGAGAAGCTGAAGACCGAATTCGATGCTGAGCGGAAGGCCTGGGCTGAGGAGAAAGCCGCCCTGGTGACCCGGGCAGAACAGGCGGAGAAGGCCCTCACTGAGAAGACCGCTGAGCTCTCCAGCCTAAAGCGCCAGGTTTCCCAAATGGTGGCTGCTATCTTCGGTAAGTCGCCTCGCCGGCTTTCATGAAATCTGTATATGTTATGACTCATCCTTGTCACCGGCTTGTCTGACCTTTATTAAACAGGTCCCAGGAGTGCCAACCTCAACCAGAGCGTGGTCACCAAGTTAAAGGCCGTGTACACCCTGGTGGAACAACTCTACACCGGGTCACAGCGCGCCTTAGCTGTGGTGGCCCTATCCAACGAGGTGCCAACCCATCTGGCCGAAGTCCTGCGCCGGCTCGCTGTTCTGCCACAGCGGATCCAGGAGCTACGCCGAGCCTCCGCAAGATCCGGAGCAATTGCCGCGCTGAGCCGGGACAAAGCATTCCTGCCGGAGCTAGACCCGGCAGACATCGCCCTGGGTTACCCAAGCCCGAAGGAAGACGGCTCCGCCTTCGACCAGAAGGACTTCGCGGCATGCGTGAAGGCTGTACGCCCGGTGGCCACCATCATTGGGAACGACACCGACTTAACCAAGTATCAGCCGGGGTACAACGCGGAGAATCAGAGGATTCCAACCCCTCGCTATGAAGCTCTCAGTCTGATTCCTCCGGCTCGCCAGCACACCTTCGCCCCCGAGATTGACCCGGCCGGGTTAATTGACGAAGAAGCCCAGTTCAAAGCTCTCAGCGGCATCGACTGGAAGTCGTCAACCTTCGAGGTCTTGGGATCAGCCGGAGCAGAAGACGAGCCGGGGACTTCGACTCAGCAGGCGTCATAAAGCGGCTGGCGGTTCACCGAACAACGCTCCACCCTTGAAACTTTGAAGGATTTTTGTAATAGAATAAGTGCAACAATTTATCTCTGCCGTGCCATCGTGCACGTAATGAATGCTGAAACCCCTTGAAGTTATTCTTTTGATGCTCCTCCGAGTCATGATTATCCTTTGTCCTTCTCAACCTTAAAAAGTACCTTCAAGCATCTGCATAGAAAGGCAAATCACAAGTCTCAAGGCGGCTTACCGCCCTGAGAATCAGGTGTTTGAGATAGATAACCCGGAATACGAACCAAAAAAGACTGGTCGTTAACTATACTCTGAACATAGCCGTGATAACACACTCAACGGCCTGTAAGCATACTTCCGGTTTAAATAACCCGGGTAGCTTGGTTGGTACCTTAACTCGAATTTACCTGTCTTGATGACATCCATGATGTTCAACTAACAAGATAAACCAACATTAAGCCGGCAAGGGAGACCCGGCAGTACATACTTTGACATGATCAGAGTAGACTTGTGATAAAATATAAAAACTTGGGGCTTCCGGTTCGAATACGACCAGAAACCCGGTCCAAAGGGGTTAAGCTAAGATTCGGATGCGATCATATAGCCCCCAGTGGGTGTGGCGATGCCAATCAAAAGGGTATCGACAGCTATGTTCTCTTTGGTTCGAATACGACCCATGTTTGAACAGGAAGCCCCCAAGTGACTTTGAAAATTGTTTAACGACGCTGATTCGAATACGATCCGCGTCGGTTCTCAGAGGGGTTACACTATGATTCAAATATGAACAAAGGCAACCTCCCAATGAGCTCGGCACTTTGCCAATCAAATGGGTATCGACAGCTATGTTCTCTTTGGTTCGAATACGACCCATGTTTGAACAGGAAGCCCCCAAGTGACCTTACTGCTTACGGCTAAACTTGAATACGATCATAAGCCGGATCCTCCTTTCAAATTAGCATGTAACAAATGACACACACATAATTGGAGGAGAAAAAAGGACAGAGGTCCTGTTTTATTGCTTATCATATATATATACATGTCTGAGATAAATATGTACACCACGAGAGCCGGCAGCTCAAGTGTAGTAAGGCCGAAGCTGAGCTATATTCCATGGCCGACGGGTCTCCTCCTCAGATTTACGCGAATCCTTATGTTCCCGAATATCAATGAGATAATATGACCCGTTGTGCAAGTTCTTACTGACCACAAAGGGCCCTTCCCAAGGTGGGGATAACTTGTGTGCATCAGTTTGATCCTAGAAGAGCCAGAGCACAAGGTCGCCTTCCTGGAAGACTCGGGATTTGACCCGGCGGCTATGATAACGGCGCAGGTCTTGTTGGTAAATCGCTGAACGGGCTGCCGCCACATCACGTTGTTCGTCCAACAAGTCCAGAGCATCTTGGCACGCCTGTTCATTATCCGTCTCAACATAAGCCGCCACACGAGGCGAATCGTGACGGATGTCGCTGGGGAGGACTGCTTCTGCTCCATAAACCATGAAGAAAGGCGTGAAGCCAGTGGACCTGTTAGGAGTAGTGTTGATGCTCCATAAGATGGAGGGCAGCTCCTCCACCCAACAACCCGGCGTCCGTTGCAAAGGGACCAAAAGCCAGGGTTTGATGCCCTTCAGAATCTCCTGGTTAGCTCTCTTAGCTTGACCATTGGATTGGGGATGAGCCACTGAGGAAACATCAAGTCGGATATGCTCCCGTTGACAAAAGTCTTCCATAGCGCCCTTGGATAAATTGGGGCCATTGTCAGTTATGATGCTGTGCGGAAAGCCGAAGCGGAAAATCACCCTTTTCATAAATTGAAACGCCGTGGCTGCATCGCACTTGCTAACTGGCTCAGCCTCCACCCACTTCGTGAATTTGTCAACGGCTACCAAGAGGTGGGTCTTCTTATCCTTGGACCGTTTAAAAGGCCCAACCATATCAAGCCCCCAGACCGCAAAGGGCCAAGTGATTGGGATCATCCTCAACTCCTGAGCCGGCACATGAGCCCGTCGTGAGAACCTTTGGCAACCATCACATTTACTGACCAAGTCCTCTGCATCAGCGTGAGCCGTCAGCCAATAAAAACCATGACGGAAAGCCTTGGCCACAAGAGATTTTGAACCGGCATGATGGCCACAATCCCCTTCATGGATCTCACGCAGGATCTCTTGACCTTCCTCAGGGGAGATACAACGCTGAAACGCCCCTGAAACACTGCGATGATGTAACTCGCCATCAAGGACAACCATTGACTTAGCCCGCCGGGTTACTTGCCTGGCCAGAGTTTCATCCTCAGGCAACTCTCCCCGGCTTATATAAGCCAGATATGGCATTGTCCAGTCTGGTATGACATGAAGAGCCGCCACCAGTCGTGCCTCCGGGTCAGGGATAGCCAAGTCCTCTTCTGTAGGCAACTTAACCGAGGGGTTATACAAGACATCCAGGAAAGTGTTAGGCGGCACCGGCTTACGCTGAGAGCCTAGCCGGCTTAAAGCATCAGCCGCCTCGTTCTTCCTGCGATCAATGTGCTCCACTTGGTATCCCTGAAAGTGCCCAGCAATGGCATCAACCTCGCGGCAATAAGCCGCCATGAGAGGATCCTTAGAATCCCAGGTGCCTGATACTTGTTGAGCCACCAAATCTGAGTCCCCAAAGCACCTTGCCCGGCTTAAGCTCATCTCCTTAGCCACCCGAAGACCATGGAGCAAAGCCTCGTATTCAGCCGCATTGTTAGTGCAAGGAAACATCAACCGCAGCACATAATGGAACTTGTCACCTTTTGGGGAAGCCAATACAACACCAGCCCCCGAGCCCTCCAACTGTCTGGACCCGTCGAAGTGGATAGTCCAATAAGTGTTATCCGGCTTTTGCTTAGGCACTTGAGACTCCGTCCAATCATTGATGAAATCCACCAAAGCCTGAGATTTAACAGCAGTGCGTGGCACATATTTGAGGCCATGAGGTCCAAGTTCTATAGCCCACTTAGCAATTCTCCCTGTAGCCTCTCTGTTCTGGATAATATCACCAAGGGGGGCAGAACTGACCACAGTGATGGGATGACCCTGAAAATAATGTTTGAGTTTCCGGCTTGCCATGAACACACCGTATACGAGCTTCTGCCAATGCGGGTACCGCTGCTTGGACTCAATGAGCACCTCGCTGACATAATAAACCGGCCGCTGAACCGGATGCTCCTTACCCGCCTCCTTGCGCTCCACAACAATAGCCACGCTGACAGCTCGTGCATTTGCCGCTACATATAGTAGCAAGGGCTCCTTATCAATCGGGGCAGCAAGGACGGGGGGCTCTGCCAGTTGCTTTTTCAAATCCTCAAAAGCGGTATTACTGCATCATTCCAGATAAAGTTATCAGTCTTCTTCATCAACTGATATAGAGGCATAGCCTTCTCACCCAAACGGCTTATAAACCGGCTTAACGCAGCGATGCGACCCGCCAAACGCTGAACGTCATTTATACATGCCGGCTTAGCTAGGGAGGTGATAGCCTTGATCTTCTCCAGGTTAGCCTCAATGCCTCTGTCAGAAACCAAGAAGCCCAATAGTTTGCCTGCAGGAACACCAAAAACACACTTGGCCGGGTTAAGCATCATCTTGTAGACCCGGAGATTATCGAAGGTTTCCCTTAAGTCATCTATCAGGGTTTCCTCCTTGATGGATTTAACCACAATATCATCCACGTAAGCGTGAACATTGCGCCCGATCTGTTTATGAAGAAAATTCTGTACACAACGCTGGTAAGTCGCCTGTGCACACTTGAGTCCAAAAGGCATAGACACATAGCAAAAGGCTCCAAAGGGAGTGATGAACGCCGTCTTCTCCTGGTCCTTAACTGCCATCTTAATCTGATCATACCCGGAATAGGCATCCAAGAAACTTAAGCGTGCACAACCTGCCGTAGCATCAATGATTTGATCAATACGGGGGAGAGCAAAAGGATCAGCCGGACACGCCTTGTTCAAGTCCGTGTAGTCCATACACATCCGCCAGGTGCCGTTCTTCTTGAGTACGAGCACCGGGTTAGCCAACCACTCCGGGTGAAAAACCTCAACAATGAACCCGGCTGCCAAGAGCCGGGCCACTTCTTCACCAATAGCTTTCCGCCTCTCTTCGTTAAACCGTCGAAGGAACTGTCTGACCGGCTTAAATTTTGGATCAATATTGAGAGTGTGCTCAGCGAGTTCTCTAGGTACACCTGGCATGTCAGAAGGTTTCCACGCGAAGATGTCCCTATTCTCACGGATGAACTCGATGAGCGCGCTTTCCTATTTCGGGTCCAGATTTGCACTGATGCTAAACTGCTGAGACGAGTCACCTGGAACAAAATCAACAAGTTTAGTCTCATCAGCTGATTTAAATTTCATGGCCGGTTCATTCTCCGTGGTTGGCTTTTTCAGGGAGGTCATATCTGTTGGGTCAACATTGTCCTTATAAAATTTCAACTCCTCTGTAGCGCAAACAGACTCTGCATAAGCTGCATCACCTTCCTCACACTCCAGAGCCACTTTCCGGTTACCGTGAACCGTAATGGTCCCATTGTGACCCGGCATAACACGGGCGTGCCATGAACTTAGCGTAAGCCGGCCGTCCAAATATAGCGTGGTATGGACTTCTTATCTTGACCACCTCAAAGGTCAACTTCTCCACCCTGTAGTTGTTCTCATCGCCAAAGGCCACTTCCAGTTCGATCTTGCCGACTGGATAAGCCGACTTACCGGGTACCACACCATGGAAGATGGTGTTTGACTGGCTGAGGTTCTTATCGACTAGCCCCATACGACGGAAAGTCTCATAATAAAGGATATTGATGCTGCTGCCTCCATCCATGAGTACTTTTGTGAACTTATAGCCTCCCACCTGAGGGGCCACCACTAAGGCCAAGTGGCCCGGGTTATCCACCCGGGGAGGGTGATCCTCCCTACTCCACACTATAGGCTACTCAGACCACCGCAAGTAGCATGGAACCGCCGGCTCAACAGCATTAACAGCCCGCTTGTGAAGCTTCTCGTCTCGTTTGCACAAACTAGTGGTGAACACGTGATACTGTCCGCCGCTAAGCTGCTTCGGGTTGGTCTGATAACCCCCCTGCTGCTGTTGATGACCCTGACCAGACTGTTGATTAAAGCCTCCTTGACTGTTCTGAGGACCGGAATTTGAGCCACCGCCCGGGCCATGAAAACCGCCGGCGCCTGAGCCACCGGCACCTGAGCCACCACCCGGACCATTGTAGTTTTTGAAGGCCTTCATGATAGCACAATCCTTCCACAGATGAGTCGCTGGCTTCTCTCTAGAGCCGTGTCTCGGACAAGGTTCGTTCAACAGCTGCTCCAGATAAGGTCCTGACCCGCCGCCTCGGGGAGGGGGCCTCCCCTTGTGTCGCTGGTTATTACCTTGAGAGTTGGTGTTGGCTACAAACTCTAGGCTGCCATCGGCCTTACGCTTGCCTCCTCCTTGGTTCCCCGGGTTAAACTGAGGACCCTTGCCGTTGCCATTCTTCTTTCCCTTCCCTGCCCTTTCATCATCTGAAGGGGGATCCTTGGTACCATCGGAATCGGCGTACTTGACAAGAGCCGCCATTAGGGTACCCATATCGGTGCAGTCGCGCTTGAGCCGCCCAAGCTTCATCTTAAGGGGCACAAAGCGACAGTTCTGTTCCAACATTAAGACTGCAGAGCCGGCATCCATCTTATCTGATGAATGTATGATCTCCTTGACCCGGCGAACCCAATGGGTCATGGACTCGCCCTCCTGCTGCTTACAGTTAGTCAAATCCACAATTGACATAGATTGCCTGCAGGTATCTTTGAAGTTTTGAATGAACCGGGCTTTCAGCTCAGCCCAAGACCCAATGGAGTTCGGTGGTAGCCCTTTTAACCACGTGCGGGCAGTTCCATCTAACATCATGGTAAAATATTTGGCCATGGCCGCCTCGCTGACCTCTAGTAATTCCATAGCCATCTCATAACTCTCAATCCAAGCTGCAGGCTGTAAGTCTGTTGTATAGTTAGGCACCTTCCGAGGTCCTTTGAAGTCCTTGGGTAAACGTTCATTACGGATAGCTGGCACCAAACAAGGGACACCCCCGGTTCTGGTAGGGATACCCACATCGACGGACGTCGTCGGATAAGCCGGGGGGGTCTGGTAAGCCGTCAATTGAGGCGCCTGCTCTGCCTCCTGGCGTGCTTGGTCTGCTACATAGAAGGCTCCATTATGAGCCGGGCCATGACCAGGGGGCGGGTCATGGCGTCGGACATTACTTGAGCCGGTCGCTGAGACCATGTGCCGGCTGTAACTCGGGCTCTGGCCTGGTCGAGGGGTTGAGTGGATCCTGTCCTGGTTGTAGGAGTATGCCTCTTGCTGCGCCAGTGCTGTCTGAAGCAGTTCCCTGACCCGGCGGGTTTCAATAGCCGTCGGAGAGTCGCCGTCAACTGGGAGAGCCGCCAGCCGTGCTGTCGCAGCGACCATGTTCTCCAGCGGGTTATTATAATGACCCGGGGGTATGGGCACATACTGAAGCGGCGCAGGGGCACCCGGGGAGGCCCCATCACTCGTGGCTGAATAAGGGGTCCAGACCCGGGTGCTATGACCCCTGGCGGGTTACTGGATCCTGCACCCGGCGTGTTGAAGAGATTGCGTGGATCGTAAACCGGCGGGAGTCGAGACTGGGCCTTCTGATGCCTCCTTCTCATGACCTCGTTGGCCGCGTTCTGATCCATCGTGAGTTGTAAGGACTGCGCCTGAATCAACTGAGTCCGGGCGTCGAGAGCCGCCCGCTCTGCAGCCAGCCTGATCCCTTCCGCTGCAAGATCCTCTTTAGCTTTTATCAGATCCAATTTCAGCTGTGCCACCGCCGCATCGTGCTGAGCTTGATCTGCCGGGTCGATCGTGGCGGTTAACAGGGCCGTCATCTTGTCCGTGAGATCCATTAGCACCTGAGTCGGAGAAGGCACCGAGTTTCCCGCTCCAGCAGCAGGGTTCTAAACAGGCTGTGCACCAGCCATAAAAACTCCAACCTGACTTGGTGGCTCAAAAAGGTCCAGAATACTATCACCGTCGGAACAACCCATGAGCACGCCATCTTGGAGTTGGTACAACGAGTTTGACTCATCGGTGGCCGACTCGCCGTCAGAGCCGGCGGCTGCCTCTTCACCGGACCCAGATGGATCAGAGGGCCCTCCGTGGATGCATCCCACAAAAGCTCTCCTTAAGGCAGGCCGGGCCCAGGCGGGTCGTGCGCGCTGAGCCGTTTCGAAGAGATCGGCGCGGAGATCCGGCTCGGGGCCCGGCTCACCGATCTTGCCGATGAAGACATGAATTCCGCCAAAGGGGACCCGGTACCCATACTCAATTGAGCCGGCGTCGGTGCCCCAGTCCGCATCGTCGATGTAGAGCTTGCCGCGACGACTCTTGGTCATCCGGCCCACAGCGTATCCCTTGAGCTCTTCGAAGCTGCCCTTCAAGAACTCAAATCCACCGTGCGCTGGCCCCACGGTGGGCGCCAACTGTCGTGGAATTGTCACGGCAGATGTCCTTGAGCTAGGACTTAGTCGTGGAGCCATCGCAACTAGGAAGCTTGAAGGGGTTATGTGGGACAAGGAACACGAGGGTTTATACTGGTTCAGCCCCTTACAGTGAAGGTAAAAGCCTACGTCCAGTTGAGGTGTTATTGATTAGGGTTACGATCGCCAGGGAGCTGAACAGTTATCCCGGCTCTCGATGATCTTATTGTCGCCCTTAAACCGCTGCCGGGTCCTCCCTTTATATAGGGAGGCTGACGCCCAGCAGCCCTTAGAGTCCCGGCCGGCTCATAAGAGCGTCCGGCTCGGACTCTAAACAATATCTGCCTTACACTACAAGTCTACTATAACAATGATTGTAACTACAGGCTTTAAGCCATATCCGGGTCTCAGCCCATCTCTGGCCCATTATCTTGACACTTAGCTCCGGGCTTCTGACAATGACCCTTAGAATAACCCGGCCCTCCTGGCGGGAGACTCCAAGGTCTATATCCTCAACATCTTGGCTGGTGTTTTTTTTATGCAAAGGCTAACGTTCTGCTATTTTTTCTGTTCTGCTATGTCGGTATGTATGTGTCTTGTACTATGATCCTTATGATATAAATGAGACATGTATTTACCATGCAAAAGAAAGAACCTTCTTCATAATACGAAGACGAGCAAAGCATGCCGGGTAACCGAGCTCAACCCCAACCCGATTCTCGCCTTTCCCTGGCCCTACTGCTCGGGCAATGCTACACGCACGGGCTGATGGTTACGGAATCAACGGACTGTGCTTGGTTGGTAGTTTTTTATTGGAGATTAGGACTGAGGCGGGGCCCACCTTCATGAAAATCAGGGGGGCAGAGATTGATTAGCGCTGAGATGCCCGTATTGCTCCGTGCGTCTAGGATTATTGGCTCGTAATCCGGCGATCCGGGTCCGCCCCGTTTTGCACGTCTAAAGTCCAAGGCCACACCTAGTCAACCGAAGGTCATTCCACCGCCAAATCATTCAAAACCCGTCGTGCGCCGCAGATTTCCCCGCCGACTTCAATCTCCGCTCCTGCCTTGCCCCTCGCAATGCCTCCTCGTCGTGACCGCGACCACGTACGCGGGGCAGGGTGGTGCCGGCGATGAGCTCTCCACTCTGTTCAAGGAGTTCTCGTTAGACAGCAACACCTTCGCCAAGGGGCAGATCCGGACCACCTTCTACCTTAAATGATCATCTGGGTGTCTGTTGAGAAATTGCTCGTTGCTTCCATCACCGTGTGATAATACAAATGGCTCCTTAGTAACTGTGGGGGAGGGGATTGTTCTCTGTTCATGGTCGTTTGATGCTTGTGGGCGTATCAAACACATTAAGCTACGGGAGAATGGTGCCCAACCAGCATGGCCACATGGCGCATGCTGGTTTGCCGTGGTAAAAAACTTTTTGATTTTTTTGGAACTTTTTTATTCTTGTTGGAACTTTTTGGTTATATTTTTTGGAAGATGAAATTGAGACCTTTTGTTTCTTTTGAGAAATATTTTTTGTGAGATTATTTTTGAAAGATGGAGGTGAGACTTTTGTTTCTTTTTCATTTTAGGAATGTTTTTTAGGTCTACTTTTTTTTTTGAGATGGATGTGATGTTCACGTGTTGTGAGAAAGTCTTCTTTTTAATATTGATATGAAGTTGAGGTTTTCTTTCAGATGGAGAAATACACGCACAGCTTCTTCTCAAGAGGACCGCAATTGCGGGCCCCAACCACTAGTTTCACATTACGAGTAGTGACATAGTAGTTCCACAATTTCCATTAGCCATTACTTTAACCCAACTTTACTTAATTAGTTACGGTAATGTTAAACTTGCCATCCTCGTGCCAACATAAATTTTCATAAGAAAAAGTTTGATTTGCCATGGTAAAAAATTTGACGTTCGATTTTGTAGTGCAGTCCATTAGTTAATGCTTACAAGTTATACCACCTTAATGTCCGTGGATCGCTTGGGCTCAGTTTGCGGTTGATGTGCTGTGCTTGTTTTTAAGTTGGTTTGAAAAATAATGTGTGGCAAGTCTACTATCACTTTGTTCAGTAAATCTGATCAATAGAAAAATTCTATTTTCCAGTGATTGTCCTCGTATGACTTGGAATGCTAAAAAGAGCAACATGGGCCTAGTTTCTAACTCTTTAAATCAGTAAGTATTGCTCACTTTTCTAGGTATCCATCGCATTGTGGCGATATGAGTTTTATTTCCGAGTAATGACTGTTGGGACGAACCTAACTCTCTTGCTCGTTCTCGCTCACTGCCGGATGGACGAGGAAGAAAAGGAGGTGAATGCACAGGGGTTTCTAGCTGTTAGGAATAATCTTGTTAGGTGGTTGTTAGCTATGCATGGCCGTTGAGAGAGTTGCTCACAAGCGGTGCATGGGCATGCATGTACTTAGAGCATCTCTATCAGACCAGTAAAACGACGATCCGCATAAGGCTTTCGCAGTTCGCCAAAAAGGGTATATGCGGGCCGGCGCCTTGCGAGGTCAGACTCAGACCCCGCAAAACGAACCCGAAAAAAAGGATATTCAATGAATATGCTTTTTTACGGGTCGGCTATGCGGGTTCTGCACGGGCGCCGCCGACCCGCAAACCAAAGACGCCCAATAATCGAATTTGACATCGATTCCGACAAATGAGTTCAAATTCAAACAATAGAACACATTTCACCTGCAAATAAAAGCTTAGTTTTGTAGGACAAACGCAAAAGGAGGTCTTGCAAAAGTGACGACCACGTCCGGCATCATCTTGGTCGATCTTCACTCCGCACCACCAAGTCCATCGAGGTCATCGCAACCACCGAGTCCACCTCCGGCACTTGTTCCAACTCCGGCACCGAAATCATCAGCTGGTGCACTAAACACATCGGCGACATTGGTTCCAAACCCCGTTGAGAAAACATCTCCGGCACTGTAACACACACTGGTCGACGCAAGCATTCTCCTCTTCAAGATATCTCTTCTTGCCATGTCATGCCATTCTTTGGTGAGGTCGTCCATGTCATTACGGTTCAATGTCATGATCTTGTTCTCTTCGACAAGCAACTTGGACATGGCTTTGTTTTCAGCGGCACGTGTTCTTCTCTCCTCAATGGCCGCTTTGCGCAGTCCCTCGTCCTTGAGCAATTGCCATTTTTCTTGCTTCTCCCGTGCCTTCTTCTTGGCCAACTCTTTCTTTATCTCCAACGTCTTCGTTAACATCAACTCATTTGATTGCACCATGGCATCAATCTTGTCCCGCAAGCTCGATGCTTCGTGCTCTCTCTTCAGCTTCTCCTTAGTCTTCTTGTCACCATCGGGCCTGTTCAAATTTCTTGGGCCATCACCATCCTCATCTTCATCCATGTTCGTAAGTGGACCTCTCTTCGGTGGGGATTCTTTGTCAATAAACATCCACTTCTCGCACTCTTTGAGGAAGTCCCAACAATGCTCTAGTTTGAAGAATTTGCCTTCCGAAACTTCCATGTCTTTGTATCTTTGTTGGGCAATTTTGTCCTACACAATTAAAAAAATGTCAAATTATGCAATCACTTTAAATGCTACAAATGATTTGCATAACTTGGGGCGTGAACTCACATAGTCGGATTCCACGGTTCCATTTGGAGGGGCATTGCGAACTTGATCCAAGCAAGCAGCCCAACGCCTACAAATCGGCTTGATCACGTCCCAACGACCTTGGAGTGACTGAAAGGTGCGTGGAGTCCTATTGGGATACTTTGCCATCATGCGGAAGTATTGATCTTCGATCCTTTGCCAATACCTCTTGGTTGTTTGACACGTACCCGTGCAAGCATCAAGAGACACCGCGCTTCAAGTCTTGATCAAGATTTGATCTTCCAAGATCATGTAGTTCTTCGAGCTCTGGCTTTTTCTCGCTTGCACTTGCTCATACGCCCCCTCATCTATCTCCTCCTATTCTTCTTCACCACCGTGATCATCCACGCCGCCCTTCATTTCATTTTAATCGAATTCAGCGAATGGGGCTTGATCGATGTCAATGGCGTTGGTGTCCAACAAGTTCACGAACTCGGCAGTGGAATTGTTCGAACCACCACTATAGTGAGCGACAACAAGTCACAAGCTACGGTAATGGCGAAAAGCAAAGAAAATTAAAGGGACCAAAGAGGCATACTTTCCGGCCATTTCGTCAAACACCTCGCTAGCGGTGGAAGCAGCGACGTTGAACGGCATCGCCAGGAAACCTCTTGCCGGGGCGGAGGGAGTGGATGAAGGAGCCAGCCACTTTGTAGGAATCTTCTTCCACTTTACGCCCGAGACCTTGCCAACCTTCTTCGCCGCCGCCCGGGATAGCGCAGCGGCGTTGGCGCTCGGAGCGCGGCCTTTCTGGCGGGGCCAGCCGGATTCCCACCCTGCACGACCACGTTGCCCTGCCGCTTGCGGGCAGGCGCAGTGGTGCCTTGGGCGACGGCGGGGCCAACATGGCCGGCGACGAGATCCGCCGGAGGGGATTGAGCGTGCGCGACCTCGACGGTGACGGGGGACAGCTGGGAGTCGTCCATGACGATGAAGAACTGCCGGGGAAGATGCACCTGAGCGGGCGGTGGCGGGGGCAATGGTGGCAGAAGGGTGGGGGAGCGGGAACAGCCGCGCAGAAATTTTCCTCGCGCCAAATCTTGCTGCGGATAGGGGCCGAGCTCGGGTCGGCCTCCCACCCCGTGAATCTAAAGGTTGAGGGAGATCTTTTGCCACGCCCCGCAAAAACATTTACGGGTCGGACGCGTTTGTGGTGTCTGGTCGAGCAGGATTTTCTGTGCCGACCCGTATTTTAGCGGTTATTTTATGGGTCGCGGCTATATATGGGTCTGCTAGAGATGCTCTCAGTGGTTAGTTCGTGCGTGTGTGTGTGCGCTCACTGAGTAGTGAGTGGCACAATATTAGGGCCAGCTTGTTGCTCGGCTGTGCGAGCGTCGCTGAACAAACCGTGCTTCTAGCTAGGTAGTTAGTGCACGGCCTATAATACTTGAGAGACGTAGCTGGTGTGGTTCGTGCTGAGTTTGAGCTCAAAGAAAAAAAGTGCCGTTCGTGCGGCGAGGTGTTCGTCGCCGGAAAAATCCAGTGTCCTCCTCTCCATCTTCTACCTCATGTCCGTGAGCAAGCGAGGGCGAGGGAGAGCAGGCTGGTCCGGGGTTTGTCCCAATAATTGGCTCTGTATACCAATTATCACACCAGTGTATTTTCAGCCATTGGAACCTGATGTCTGCAATCTGTTGTAGCTGCAGAGACCCTTTTTCTTTTCTTGAACAGACCTTTAGAGACCTTGATTGGTTCAATTAATATAAACCCATTTATTGTTCTTAATGAAAACATATTAATGAACTAACCACACAGTAGATATTTTTAGTAACAGTGGGTTCTGGCTCATTTGGGGTTCTCTTATTCCCATTTGGTAAATGGAATATTAGCTCTAGAATTTTTACTGTAAGTCTGTAACCCCACCTGTGTGATTGGAGAAAGAGCACGGATGATTGAGATGGCGTCACATGGATTAGCTACCATGGAGGTCTATCTAATTCGTCATTTTATCCCATATTATTATTTCTTGGTTCTTGTTTGGCAAATAAACTAGAGCCCATACTGATTGTTTGATGTTTTACCCTGCTGCCTAAAAGGAAGTGTTTTTTTTTTGCGGGGGGCTAAATGGAAGTGTTTATCCTGCTTAAGGTATTTTGTTCTGTTAAGGTTATGCTCAAGCATTCAGGGTCTCTGTGTTATTCTGCACCAGAGTGGTGAATAGTCAATCTACTTCTATATATATATACTAGTAGAAGGTACGTGCTATGCGTGTTCTTCACTAATTCTTTTTAGTATGAACACATTGCGAGTTTATTTGAAATACAAAAACATCTTATATTTTGGTACAAAGGGAGTAGTATGCATGCCTTTAAGTGTTAAATTCCGTCGAAGTGTCAAGTTGCTGCGTTCGAATGTTTGGTGGATACAAACATTTCAGTGCATTGATTTGTATAAAAGCTATAGCTTTTTACTTTTTTTGTTTAAGAAATCTATAGTCTATCATTGTTGTTTGCCGGATCTTCTAAGCCTCCAGCCATTGAGCATTGAAGTTCTAAACAGTCACAAAAGATCTTACGTACTTCTGGACCAGCACGTGCGTGGATCAGTTTGGAGCATTCCAGAAAGCTGATGGAGTTGCCTTGGCGCCTGTCCGTACATAGCGAATCCACGAATTATCAACCGTTGGATCTTTTGAGCTGTGTACTGATAAACGGTGGATGTTTAGCTTCTGGAACAAATCTATGACTTGTAACTGCTCCAAGGTCTTGCCGCATAACTAAATCAAGTTCAAAAATCTGTGTACTATAGTAGTAGAGATATAAATAAAGAAAGTATTATATATATAGTTTACAACATATGTATTCTAATGATATATATATATATATATATGTTGGCACAATTATTTTAAAT